>NC_053026.1:28138180-28438180 GCF_003073215.2 Triticum urartu
GAAGTAATGTTGGCGGAGTCACCCTCAAGAACTCTCTAGTTCTTCTTCTTTTGGATCCACACCATCTTGATGGGAATCCTTGGAGTTGTAGTCGTACTTGATGAAGTGGAACTTGAAGTAGTCTTGGGAATCCACTTGACTAAGGTCTTAGGAGCTTCTTCAAATGCATCAATTTCCTCTTGAAGCTTGTCCTTGCCTTTTTGCTTGTAGTCTTGTGGTGGAAGATCATCTTGAGCTTGTGTCCCCTTGAAAGAAGTATCATACTTCTCTTGTTGAGGAACAAACTTTGTCTTGGGGTATTGATCTTCTTCCCACTCAACTCCATTGGCATTGAACTTTCGTTCAAAACCAACACCTTGATTCTTCCGGTGCCTTCCTTGCTTGTGTACAATTTCCTCGAATTGCTTACTCCCGGCAAGGCTTTTGTACACTCCTTTCTCTATAATTCCCTTCAATAAGCTATTTTCTTGCTCAAGTGTAACTTGGCTAAGAGAATCATTAGTGGAATCAAGAGAACTACTAGAAGCAACAATATTGGATTTAGCATGATCATTGTTACTGCTAGAGGAAGAATCTTTCTTGTTCTTGTTACTAGACTTGACTTGAGGCATGTAAGTGGATAAGAGTAAACGCTTGGCAATGTAAGAAGAACTTTTCTTGCGGGATCATCATTGATTGCTTTAAGAACTCATGCTCTTGCTCCAGATTGAGCTTTTCAAAACGTAATTTCTCATGAGCTCTTAAAAGTTCTCGATGATCTTCGAAGATAGTTTCATGAGCTAACTTAAGAGTGTTTAGTTCTTTTAGTTAGAGCTCAATCTTCTCCTTATCATTTGTCATTCTTTATCTTGATTAGCATGATTAATTGACGTTTCATCATAGTATTCATCACTAGAGTTGTCAACAGCAAATCATCACCTAACAAGTCATCTTCATCACTATTGAAATCAACATACTCGGGTGTGTTACCTTAGGACCTTTGGCCATGAAGCATCTCCAATTCCTTCATTTGGTGAGTCAAATATGTCGTAGGAGTTGTTGACACAAGTGCTAGACCGGCAACACCTTCATCTTGAGTATCTTCGGAGTCGGAGTGATAACTTCTCTCGGAGTGGCTGTCGGAGTCGGAGCCGGATACCCATTCACCAACATGAGCTTGATGTCTTCGTCTTGTGTAGCTCCTTGATGATTTTTCCTTCCTTTCTGAATCCTTGCTTCTCCGTGAGTATCTTCGTTCATAACGATCATCTCTACTCCTTCTCTCTCTTGGTGGTGATCCTTTGCTTCTTCTTTTTGGAGAATCTTCTCTTCTCTTGTAGGGAGCCGTACACTCATTGGAATAGTGTCCGGGTCTTCCACAATTGTAGCAGTTTCGCTCTCGACTAGAAGATCTTTTGTCATTGTAGGACCTTGACTTGAAGCTTCTATCTTTGCTTCTACTCTTGTAGAACTTGTTGAAGTTCTTCACCATTAAGCTCAATTCTTCATTGAAGTCTTGTTTCTCACTTTATGATGTAGGGTCTTCACATGAGGCTTTATAGTCACCACTTGATTTGTTGTGAAGTTCCTCTTTATCCTTAAGTGACATCTCATGAGCAACAATTCTTCCAATCACCTCCGTTGGCTTGAGATCTTTGTAATTGGGCATCATTTGGATCAATGTGCACACAATATCATATTTTCCATCCAAGGCTCATAGGATCTTCTTGATGATGAATCTATCATTCATCTCTTCACTTCCTAAGCCGGCAATCTCATTTGTGATGAGAGGAAGCCTAGAGTACATTTCAGCGACACCTTCACCATCCTTCATTTTGAACTTGTCAAGTTGGCTTTGAAGCACATCCAACTTGGATTCCTTGACGGAGTCGGTACCTTCGTGCATATCAATCAAAGTGTCCCAAATTTCCTTTGCATTCTCAAGACGGCTCAACATCTTCAACTCATCCATGGTAGCTTCACGGTTTGGTTCTCTCCCATCAAAGAAGTCACCTTGCAAACCAACACACACAATAGCCCAAATGGCGGGGTTATGTCCAAGAATATGCATTCATTTTATGCTTCCAACTAGCAAAATTAGTACCATCAAAGTAAGGACCTCTACGGTGATAATTTCCCTCGCTAGACGCCATACTCTCCTAGGTTGTGAAACCAAGGCTATGACCACCAAAAGCTATGGAGATCAAAGCAAATGGAGACCAAAGCTCTGATACCACTTGTAGGATCGAAAAGTATGTCTAGGGGGGGGGTGATTAGACTACTTGACCAAATAAAAACTTAACCTTTTTCCAATTTTAGTTCTTGGCAGATTTTTAGCTATTATAGGACAAGTTCAAAGCAATTCATCACACAATTCCAAGCAAGCATGCAAAGAGTATATTGCAGCGGAAAGTAAGCATCACTTGCAAGAATGTAAAGGAGAAGGGTTTGGAAATTCAAACGCAATTGGAGACACGGATGTTTTTCCCGTGTTCGGATTAGGTGGTGCTATCCTACATCCACGTTGATGGAGACTTCAACCCACGAAGGGTAACGGTTGCGCGAGTCCACGGAGGGCTCCACCCACGAAGGGTAATGGTTGCGCGAGTCCACGGAGGGCTCCACCCACGAAGGGTCCACGAAGAAGCAACCACCCACGAAGGGTCCACGAAGAAGCAACCTTGTCTATCCCACCATGGCCATCGCCCACGAAGGACTTGCCTCACTAGCGGTAGATCTTCACGAAGTAGGCGATCTCCTTGCCCTTACAAACTCCTTGGTTCAACTCCACAATCTTGTCGGAGGCTCCCAAGTAACACCTAGCCAATCTAGGAGACACCACGCCTCGTCAAAACACCGTTATACCTCAGGCTGTTTAACACCTTCGGGTCACTACTCCAAACCCAATGGACAATCTCGTCGCCGCTGCTGCACGGCTGGAGGCATTCCAATTGAAGGTGACTCGCCGCAGGCAGTAGAGACGCGACGGGTCAAGGAGCTTCTGAGGATAGCTTTGGTCCAACAGGAAGCATACTCGTACAGACGCGACCGGATCCACTCGACCCCCTGTCCAAGCCGGAGCTATAGCAGACATATGGATGAACCGGCAGTTCGAGTAATGAACGACGTGGAGCACCCCGTGGCAACAACCCGGCGGGTGGTGCTGAGAACGCTCAGGAAGTGGTGGACCGGGTCCGAGCGCGCAGGAGGCCGAGTTTGCACCACAATCAGCTCGGCAGCTCCACGCCGGTTCGTCCAACTATCTCGATCGAACCTGGTTACTTCTAGTTCTTTGGGGTGCCTTGCCTTGTCCCCTTAACGCAATGTGCGCCTGCAAGATTTCAAAGCCCGCGCAAAAGTACAAATTACAACCGGCGGATCAACCTCCAGAGACATGGGTGGAGAGCTATGAGATGGCCATGGAGATGCTTGATGTGGATGACGCGGCGTGTGCGAAATACTTCACCATGATGCTTGAAGGAACGGCCCGTACTTGGTTAAAAAGCTTGCCGGCTAATTCTATCAGTTCATGGGCCCAATTACGAGCCCGGTTTATCAGCAATTTCAAGGATACATGTAAACAGCCTATGTCGATAGTGGACTTAGCTGCCTGCGTCCAGGAGGAAGGAGAATCGACGACTCATTGGGTGCGCCGGGTTCACAAGTGTTGCATTCATCAGACCGCATCAACGCTGACACCGTATTAACCCTAGAAGGCAACTGCCGGTTTGGGCCCCTAAAGCTGAAGTTGGGACGGATGAAGCGTCATTGCACTGACATGGGGACCCTCATGGCTGCTTTGGTAAAGTATGCTGATTCTGATAGTACCAAGGATCCCGAATCTGATGATGACAAGGCAGGGAAGGGAAAGAGGAACAACAACTCCAAAGGTCAGCAGCATCACTGGGCAGGCAATGGTGGTGGAGGCAAGCGTAAAGCGGATGGTAACATGGACTTTGTGGCTAATACCAACACGCAGGACAATGGCCAGCGACGCAAGGGTAAACCGAAAAATCGCAATGGGGCACCCAACCCTAACCCGGACCGCCTAAACTATCTACTGAGCCAGCCCTGTCCAAGACATGGGACGAAGGAGGCGCCAGCAAACCACCTTTGGAAGGATTGCTTCATTATGCAGGAGTTCAAGAATTCTAATGCTTTCCGGTATGATCACGGCTCCGGCGGTGGCTCAGGGTCCGGGCCGGGTTACGGTGGAGGAAATTCCGGTTCAGGATTTAATGGTAATCCGGGCGGACATAATATCAAAATAGTCAGAACAACCAGGGTGGTTACAACCAATAGCAGCAACAGTCAGGTTACCAGAGCAACCCAAAGCAGTTGAAATAGTGGGCAGTACCATGTCTTCACCACTAGCTTGGACAAGCGAGACCGGAAGGTTCAGAGGCGGGCAGTCAACTCTGTTGAACCGGCCGTGCCCCGTTATCTACGCTGGTCTGAGAAGCCAATCATATGGAGCAGAGAGGATCACCCTCCCCAGGTTGATAATCCGGGTCAGTTGGCTCTGGTGGTGGCACCTCAGGTGGGAGGTTACAAGTTCACCAAAGTGCTCATGGATGGAGGGAGCAGCATTAATATCTTATACTATGAGACCTTCCGTCGTATGGGACTAACAGATAAAAATCTCAAACCGTCTAATACGGTGTTCCACGGTGTAGTACCTGGCAAGTCAGCATATCCTGTTGGTAAGATAGCTCTGGAAGTGGCCTTTGGAGATGATCATGATTCCAGGTCGGAGACATTGACGTTTGAAGTGGTGAAAATCCAAAGTCCATATCACGCCCTGTTTGGGCGACCGGCCTACGCCAAGTTTATGGCACGGCCCTGTTATGTGTATTTGCAGCTCAAGATGCCGGGTCACAAGGGGACAATAACGGACAGCTTTGGAGTGCGAGGAAGGAGATGCGGCCTATGCAGAGTCGGTTTGTGCCACCGAGGAGCTGAAGTATTATAAGGACAATGTTGATCCGGCGGACATGACTCCATTAAAGAAGCCAACTACGGAGCATGATCCGGCCCTGAAGTTCAAATCGGCAGCAGAAACTAAGCTTGTTGACTTTACCTGGCGATTCGTCCAAGCAGTTCAGCATCAGTGCCAACTTGGATCCGAAATAGGAAAGCGCGCTCATCGAGTTCATCCGTGAGAATCGGGACATTTTTGCATGGAAGCCCTCTGACATGCCAGGTGTACCGAGGCAACTCGCTGAGCACACCCTTAATGTGGATCCTAAATACAAACCGGTGAAACAGTTCCTCCGCCGGTTTAACGAAGAAAGACGCAAGGCGATTGGAGAAGAGGTAGCCAGGCTCTTAGCAGCTGGCTTTATTGTTGAAGTTTTTCACCCTGAGTGGCTTGCCAATCCGGTGCTGGTCCTTAAGAAAAACGGCACCTGGCGCATGTGTGTGGATTACACAGATCTTAATAAGGCTTGTCCAGCAGATCCTTTTGCCCTCCCCCGTATTGATCAAATTATTGATGCTACGGCGGGTTGTGAGCGTTTAAGTTTTTTGGATGCATATTCTGGCTATCATCAGATCAAAATGGCAGTTAAGGACCAGGAGAAGACGGCATTCATAACTCCCTTTGGAGCCTTCTGCTATGTGTCTATGCCCTTTGGGCTCAAGAGTGCCCAGGCAACTTATCAACGGTGTGTGCAAAATTGTCTTCACAAGCAGATTGGCCGTAATGTACATGCTTACGTGGATGATATCGTGGTTAAATCCAGGGAGAAGGAGACTCTGATTGATGATTTGAAGGAAACCTTTGATAACCTGAGGACATACAAGATGATGCTTAATCCGGACAAGTGTGTCTTTGGTGTACCGGCGGGCAAGTTATTGGGTTTTCTGGTGTCCAACAGGGGAATTGAGGCTAATCCGGAGAAGATCACAGCCATCACCTCCCTGGCTAAACCGAAGTGTATCAATGATGTTCAACGCCTGGCAGGCCGGATTGCCGCGTTAAGCCGGTTTATCAGCCGTCTTGGTGAGAAGGCAATCCCTTTGTATCAGATGTTGAAGAAGACGGATCAGTTCGTCTGGAGTTCTGCTGCTGATGAAGCATTTGAGGACTTAAAGCGGCAATTGGCCAATCTGAAAGTGCGTTATATCGACTAGAGGGGGTGAATAGGCGATTTTTATGAAAGTCTTCAAAACGTGGAAGTTATGAAGACAAACGATAGAAATAAACCTATTACCCTGCAGCGGAAGGTAGACTACACTAGGCAAGCCATAGTCAAGTATTCAATAGAGTGAAAGCACAATGACTAATAGCAGCAATGTAGTAAGGATCAGGTAGGAAGATATTGTGAAGCCACACAGAACACGCAGTCACTCAGTGAAGACAAAAGATAGTGCGAACATACAATGACTTCACAAGGAGTAACAGTAAGTAAAGGGAAGGGAAGATGAAACCAGTGACTCGCTGAAGACAATGATTTGTTGGACCAGTTCCAGTTGCTGTGACAACTGTACGTCTGGTTAGGGCGGCTAGGTATTTAAACCTTAGGACACACAGTCCCGGACACCCAGTCCTGAACACGCAGCTCAGGACACCCAGTCCTCACCGTATTCCCCTTGAGCTAAGGTCACACAGACCTCGCCCAATCACTCTGGTAAGTCTTCAAGGTAGACTCCCAAACCTTCACAGACTTCGTTCACCGGCAATCCACAATGTCTCTTGGATGCTCAGAACGCGACGCCTAACCGGCTGGAGGATGCACAGTCCTCAAGTGTAATAAGTCTTCAGATCACACAGACAAGAAGACTTAAGTGATGCCTAATTCTCTTTGGCTCTGGGTGGTTAGGGCTTTATCCTCGCAAGGAATTCTCTCTCAAAGGCTTCGAGGTGGGTTGCTCTCAAACGACAAAAGCCGTACTCTGAATCTGAGCAGCCAACCGTTTATGGTTGTAGGGGGTGGGCTATTTATAGCCACTTGGCAACCCGACCTGATTTGTCCGAAATGACCCTGGGTCACTAAGGAACTGACACGTGTTCCAACGGTCAGATTTCAAACTCACACGGCAACTTTACTTGGGCTTCAAGCAAAGCTGACTTGCCCGACTCTGGACAAGATTCGCTCTCAAAGTCTTCACTCGAAGACATAGGTTTTGTTTAAGCATCACTTCAGTCATTCTGACTGGTTCTCTTGGACCCCACTTAACAGTACGGTGGTTCCTATGACTCAACACAGAAGAAAGAGAACTACGAAAGATCTAAGTCTTCGAGCTCCATAGGCTTCATGTGGTGTCTTCTCTTGTCATAGTCTTCAATGTGAATATCTTCATATACCACCTTTGACTTCAATGTCTTCATACATTTTTAGGGGTCATCTCTGGTAGTAAAACCGAATCAATGAGGGACTTCTACCTGTGTTATCCTGCAATTCTCACAAACACATTAGTCCCTCAACTAGGTTTGTCGTCAATACTCCAAAACCAACTAGGGGTGGCACTAGATGCACTTACAATCTCCCCCTTTTTGGTGATTGATGACAAACTAGTTGAAGTTTTCAACGGGGAATATAATCTGTGAAATTGTAAAGGATAAGGAATTGTCTTCATAAGTTGCAAGGGCTCCCCCTGAAGATGTGCATATAAGTAATTTGCTTTTGGAATGCAAATGCACATGGCAGGTTGTACTTGTGGAGATCCACTTCAACTTATGATGACAATCCACTATGCATGTGAAAGTATATGAAGATAATGACATGCATAATGGAAAATGGACGTCTGCAGAATGATCTAAGTGCGGAATTTATCGTCGCACATGCGGAATTTATCATCGCAACACAAGGTGGCAGATAAGTAGCAGACGACCATCGAGTTTAAGTGTTACAACTCAAAGAACCAAATGTAGCAAAATGAGAGTTGTAAGCACGAAGCAAAATATAAAGCACCCGCCCATATGGACCCGCTTGAAGACTATCAACCTCATATGCTTCTCCCCCTTTTGTCAGTAAGGACCAAAAAGGTTTGAAGACATAGAGCATCTACTCGTTCCCATGAGGAGTAGGTGAAGCAGCAGGGTCGTTGGTGGTGTTTGGCGGTGCTGAAGAGCTTGGAGCAGAGTCGAAGCGTGCTGAAGGAGGTGGCGGTGAAGTAGCATCGTCTTCATCCTCGATCACTCTGGCATTCACAGTTGCAGCAGAGGAAGAGAACTCAGAGTCTTCAAGGGATGGAGTTCGTCGCAGCACTGCCCTTCGAGGAGGTGTGGAGTCAAACTTGAATCGCTCAGTGAAGCCATCCTCTTGAAGATCATCTTCAGAACACATCAGCGTTAGCCCTTTCCATGTGCGGCGAGAGGTTTCATGGGCAACAAAAGCATTCTTGGTGGCAAGATTGCGAATGCGATTAACATCCACCAAGAGGCTTTGCATCTGACGCTTCAGCCAGTCATGATGCCTATCCTGTTTCTGATGAAGAGCCACAAGAAGCTCTCGGTCGTTGAGAACACGAGTGCGCTTCTTGGGTCGTGGAGCAGTTGTACTGTCAGTGGCTTCAGTGAGAGCAGGATGCGGTGCACGTGTAGTGCCAGCCAAAGGATACACACGAGTTACGGCTTCCACGCCTTCAACGTTCTGAGAAACTTTGATGCTCTGCATTCTGAAGACTTAGAGGTTCCTTGGCAGGCTCAGGATAGATGGCTTCAATAGACATATCCACATCAGGCAGAAAAATCCGATGATTGCGAGCAGATGGCTGATATGAGATAGCGGAGTGAAGTTTGATCAGCCGCATTACCCATGGGGCGTAGAACTTCAAGCCAAACAGATCAGAGCCTGATGCAGCAAGTTGGCGAATGAAGAAATCCTGTGTATTGAAGCATTTTCCATGAAGAATGTAGAAGACCAAAGTCTTCATTGCACCTTCCAGCTTGGCATGGGGAGAATGTCCTTTGATTGGCCAGAGAGTTCGCCTTATGATGTGATAAATGGTTCTTGGCAGATACTCAAGGTCTTCAACGAAGAACTCCGTGGGATAAGCAGCATCTTGGGGCAATGGCTTCATCATACTGAGCATCTGACTCATATTAGGTTCAGTCTTCTGAAAGATGCTCTCAATAGCTTCACTATGAAGCTGACAGCCATGCTCGTAGAGATCGCCAGGAGTGGGCAAACCAGTGAGCTCAATGATGTCAAAGGCTTTGGCTTCGTGATGAACGTTTCCTGTCATCCACTCCAGGACCCAAGTCTTCGGATCTCTGCTATACCCGCGGATGTGAAGTGTGGCATAGAATTGGAGCAGCAACTCTTCATTCCAATGCTCTTGGTCAGTGACGAACGGCAGCAGTCCAACCTCTTTGAAGCAATCCAGAGCTTCTTCCAGACAGGGCAGACCAGCTATTGCTTCAATGTCAAGGCGCTTGTGTGGGAAGATGCGACCTTGGTTGTAAAGAATGCATGAGTAATAGCTTCGCTGCGGATAGCTCCAGAACCGATCAGATGATATTCTTTCCCTTGAGTAGGGGTTCCTGGAGCTATTGAAGAATGTGTTGTCTGCTCTGAAGCCATTGATATTGAAGGATCCAGGTGCTGATGCAGGACCTGGGAACCTGGGCAATCTTGGGATTGGCTTCTGTACCTGAGGCCTGTGCTCAACATGATAGTCGAACTGAGGACCGGCAGCAGGTGCAGGAACAGAAGCAGTGGGATCAGTGGCTTCGCTGACTTCTGATGCTTTTGTTGGGGAGGGCTCCACATTAGCTTCAGCCATGACAGCGTCAGTGGCTTCATTGGTGGTGGTGGTGGCAGCCTCAAGATTTTCAACCTCCACTTGACGAGCTGGAGGGTCGGTCACAATCACGTTCTCCTCGAGAACCGCTTCTTGGTGGGACAGGGGAGTAGCAGCTTGTGGGACTTCTTCTTCATCGGCTGATGCAGCCGGAATGTCTTCAGCAGTTTCAGCTTCAGACGCAGAGACTGGAGGCCTAGGTCCTTTGCGAAGCCTGCGCAACGCAGGCGACGCCTGTGTAGTTGGAGTTGGCTGGGCCTCAAAGTCTTCTTCCTCTTGTGGGCGATCAGCCCATGAAGCATCCTGAGCGATTGGCGTCAGAGGACGACCAATGCTGATGAGTTCGCTGTGCTCGAGCTGAGGAAGGACTGCACATCTTCAACATGGTCATGTGACCAATGTCTTCAGCAGCGATGGGATCAGCTGCTGGAAAGTCTTCAGCTTCATGAGCCTCTGTGAAAGCAGGCTCATGGACAGTCAGTTGACGCTCTTGATGTTCAGCGTCAGGGCGAACCATGGAGATGGGTTCAACAATCAAGGGCTCTGTGGGAGCAGCCCGTTCCTTCTTGGTCTTCCGCTTCTTCTTGGAGGGAGCAGTAGCAGAGGCTTCAGGATGTTTCCTCTTTCTGGCTTCAGCCTCAGCAGTCCTCGTCTTCTTCAGTTCTGAAGCGGTTGACCTGGCCTTTGGCTTCGAGCTCATGCTAGTTGGGAAGACAATGGGATCTGCTTCCTGCCTTGGTGCGTCGGGTTCAGCCATAGCGGGCTTCTTCTTCTTCTTTGCGCCATCCTGGGGTCGATGCCAGGACGCCCAAGGGCCTTGCGCTTCTCAGCCTCATTGTAGGCTTGCACACATCTGTCAGCCAGAACCTTCATGCGCTCACGCGAACCCTGAGCTTCTGCACGTTTCTTGAGAAAGGCTTCCTTGAGCTCGTGCAGCATAATCTTGAAGTTCTTCACCTCTTGCACGCTGAGCTTGGCCATATGCTTCTTGAACTGAGCCTTTTCATAGTCAATCTTTTGCTTCAGTTCAACAATGCGCTGGGCGATAGCTAACTCTGAAGCAATGGCGCCATGGAAGGCGACACTGAGGCCAATGGGTAGTTTGCAGATCTTCGAAGCTGATGTTTGGCGTGTCAAACCATTCATCAATGAAGTTGTGGATGATTGTTACATCAAAGAGAGGCAGATCATTGAAGATTTCTGCTTCTTCTTTGCTCTTGATGAGTTGCTCAAGAGCGTCATCTGCAAGATCTTCATCACTTGACAGATCAATGGCATCATTGCGCAGAATGGCAGCAGCTGTTAGCTCTTGGCCGGTGTGTGGCAGAGGCATCTTGACCTTCTGGGGCTTGGAGATGCGTGATAAATCTTCGGACTGCACACTGTCTTCAGGAGGTGCAGTTGCCAGTGGCTTCGCCCGTGAGATTTTTGGTGAAGGGGCAGGCTTTGAAGCTTTAGGCTTCTTCAACTTCTTTGGCTTCGGCGCTGCAGGCGCTTCATCTGATTCAGCGTCAGCTGCAGGCTCATTCACTGCAGTCCCTTGAACCAAGATATGGGTGATGAGGCCTTCAAGGTTGTAGAAAGGACCGACGACATTGGGTTCTGCATCTCGTGTGCCATCAGCCCTTGGAGCTGAGGGACCAGGGTTGAAGTCTAGTCCCAATGTCTTCTTGTTTTGCTTCGCTGAGTTCTGGGCAAACTGGAAGTTGCGCTTGAACAGAATGTCGTCACGACACCATAGTAGTGACGATGGGTGTGCATCAAACAGGCTGTGGCCCACGGACCATGCAGGGATAGAAGCCTTGTTCAATGGCTTCATCTCTGGACCTGGGTTGAAGATTCTTGTATAGGATGTCTCCCCACGGTCTCTTGATGGCATTTTTCTCAGCATATTCCTGGGTTACAAATCGGTATTTGAACCATTGTTCTGCCCAATATCTTCGAATCCATTGGATTCGGGTCTTGCGCTGATTGTAATCCTCTTCAGGATCTGTCTTGTACAGTTCTGAGAGGTCATCTGGCAGATCTCTAGATGTTTCTCCACGACGCTTTCTGCCACCCTTCCTTGCTGATTTCTCTGAAGCCATGAACTTTAAACTGAAAGGCTTCAACACGTTCAAAGGCTTCAAAGATTTTCGCTTGCTGGACAAACAGGAACTTGCTTCGGGAGAATTTATATGATGCTGTAAGAATTCTGCAAATGAATGCAGACTATGAGAACCAAGGGATTCTCCCACGGACATGTACCTGTGACAGCATTAAGGTGCGAGGGAAGGGGAAGAGGTCATATGCATTCTCAGAAGATTTTGAATATAAATCAGTTTAGAAGACATTGACCTCATCGTGCGAAGACATTCACTCATAGATAAGGAGTTGGTTCCAGATTTGTACGAATCCAGAGATCAGTACAAGTGAGGAATCTAACTACTTTGTGAAGCATAAGTGAATATACTAGGCATGTTATGAGATGCAGTATGAGAGAGATCTAACTTGTGTGAATAGAAACTGCTTGTGGTAGAAAGTGACAAATGCCAATAGGATCAACGGTGCTGTAAAAAGGAAGTTTTATTTTTACCACACTAAGAACTGCTAGACGAAGTGGAAGATGAGGCCGAGCAGTTCGATCTTCCCGTGCCCTAACTGGCGACGGAGGACACCTACGGTGACGCGAGAGGACGATGTCCGCGGTCCGGCGTGAAGACGGCGGTCGGAGAGGTTGCGGCAGCGAAGCGCTTCGTCGCTCGGCGTCGTCGAGGGCTAGCGGTGGCGCTAGGGTTCGTGCGAGAGTGGAAGAAGAGATAATGACCACCATGAAGTGTGTATTTATAGGTACAGGGGCGGCACTACGTTATTACACAGGTGCCCCTGGCGATTCGCATCTGAGGAACACGTGGCCATCATGCAGAATTTTGGGGTTTGTTCCACGTCCCACGCACGCCTGGATTGTCGGGTGGTCGTTCCTACTTCTCCGGGTTTCATGTGGAGGAATGAGCATTGAAGGTGAACTTAAGGTTTATCTTTGTATCTTCTGCTAACAAGGACGCAGAGAAGACATTCGACAGTTTCAATAGAATGCATATGATTTGGAGAGATAGAGTTTGAGATAGATAGCATAGAGAGGTTAGGGTCCGATCACATTCACTTAGTTCAAAAGATTCAACAAGAAGACATAGCTATAAGTGAATGCTGTAGAGGACAGAACACTAGTATATATATATAATCAACATAGTGAAGATAATCATGAAGACATGTTGAGATTGAAGCCAAACCAAATGTGAAGACATAGCAAGGTAACGCCATGAGTGAAACACTTCAAAATAGAACATTTGGTGGTGGCGTTACCCACCGTATAGGAAGTATTAGACCCAGACACGGCGCACAATTATCGTGGCGCTCCGAAGTCAAATTCCACATTAATGTATTCACACTTAGAATGTATGTCTTCATTGATTGAAGATATACTTTACTTCGTGTGTTGCACATCTAAGTCATCAATATGCATAAGGGTTAGGATGTGTGTCTGATCAAAAACATTTGACGAACCAGTGGGTTATGAAAGCTTAGATCCAGATTAGGACTGATAGGGAGAGTAGCAAGCGATTCAGGAACGAAGTACATAATAAGACCATTTGGGCATTTGATCTTGCGCCCTAGAAGATGTTAAGGTCCCCAGCAATAGCGTCAGACGATTTTGGTTTTCTGCTGGAGACCTCTCCCTTGGCACCGCGTGCCATGAAGCAGTAGGTGAAGCGAGTAGTCCTTGTCATTTGCATCGGTGTCGGTGATGAAGTCATTGTCTTCAGTGTTGAAGATGGACTTGGCAACGTATGCTGTAGCCAGACTTGCGACGCCTGAATCGGACTCCTCCTCAGACTCCACCTCCGCCTCCTCAGAAGCGGACTCCTCCTCTGAATCCATTTCCTTGCCAACAAACGCACGTGCCTTGCCAGATGAGCTCTTCTTGTGTGATGAAGACTTTGAGGAAGACTTGGAAGAAGACTTTGAGTATTTCTTCTTCTTCTTGTCGTCAGAGTCATATTCCTTGCTCTTCTTCTTCTTTTTGTTCTCATTGTCCCACTGTGGACACTCAGAGATGAAGTGGCCAGGTTTCTTGCACTTGTGACATGTTTTCTTCTTGTAGTCGTGAGCAGAAGCTTCATCATTCCTTGAGCTTGATCGGGAAGACTTTCTGAAACCTTTCTTCTTGGTGAATTTTTGGAACTTCTTCACAAGCATAGCAAGTTCCCTTCCAATGTCTTCAGGATCATCCGAACTGCTGTCAGATTCTTCTTCAGATGAGGAGACAGCTTTTGCCTTCAAGGCACGAGTTCGCCCATAGTTTGGACCGTAGATATCTCTTTTCTCAAAAAGAGAAACTCATGTGTGTTGAGCCTCTCAAGTATGTCAGACGGATCGAGTGTCTTGAAATCAGGACGTTCTTGAATCATCAGGGCTAGGGTGTCAAACGAACTATCAAGTGATCTCAGTAGTGTCTTGACGACTTCATGTTTGGTGATCTCAGTAGCGCCGAGGGCTTGAAGCTCATTTGTGATGTCAGTGAGTCGGTCAAATGTGAGCTGGACATTCTCATTGTCATTTCGCTTGAAGCGGTTGAAGAGGTTGCGAAGGACACTGATTCTCTGATCTCTCTGGGTTGAGATGCCTTCATTGACCTTGGAGAGCCAGTCCCAGACCAGCTTAGATGTCTTCAAAGCACTCACACGGCCATACTGTCCTTTGGTCAGATGACCACAGATGATATTCTTGGCAGTAGAGTCCAGTTGAACGAAATTTCTTGACATCAGCAGCAGTGACACCTTCTCCAGCCTTGGGAACGCCGTTCTTCGACGACATACCATAGGTCGACGTCAATGGCTTCAAGATGCATGCGCATCTTATTCTTCCAGTAGGGATATTCAGTTCCATCGAAGACGGGGCACGCAGCGGAGACTTTAATTATCCCTGCAGTCGACATAGCTAAAACTCCAGGTGGTTAAACCGAATCACACAGAACAAGGGAGCACCTTGCTCTGATACCAATTGAAAGTGCGTTATATCGACTAGAGGGGGGTGAATAGGCGATTTTATGATAGTCTTCAAAACGTGGAAGTTATGAAGACAAACGATAGAAATAAACCTATTACCCTGCAGCGGAAGGTAGACTACACTAGGCAAGCCATAGTCAAGTATTCAATAGAGTGAAAGCACAATGACTAATAGCAGCAATGTAGTAAGGATCAGGTAGGAAGATATTGTGAAGCCACACAGAACACGTAGTCACTCAGTGAAGACAAAAGATAGTGCGACCATACAATGACTTCACAAGGAGTAACAGTAAGTAAAGGGAAGGGAAGATGAAACCAGTGACTCGCTGAAGAAAATGATTTGTTGGATCAGTTCCAGTTGCTGTGACAACTGTACGTCTGGTTGGGACGGCTAGGTATTTAAACCTTAGGACAAACAGTCCCGGACACCCAGTCCTGAACACGCAGCTTAGGACACCCAGTCCTCACCGTATTCCCCTTGAGCTAAGGTCACACAGACCTCGCCCAATCACTCTGGTAAGTCTTCAAGGTAGACTCCCAAACCTTCACAGACTTCGTTCACTGGCAATCCACAATGTCTCTTGGATGCTCAGAACGCGAGGCCTAACCAGCTGGAGGATGCACAATCCTCAAGTGTAATAAGTCTTCAGATCACATAGACAAGAAGACCTAAGTGATGCCCAATTATCTTTGGCTCTGGGTGGTTAGGCGTTTAATCCTCGCAAGGAATTCTCTCTCAAAGGCTTCGAGGTGGGTTGCTCTCAAACGACAAAAGCCGTACTCATGAATCTGAGCAGCCACCGTTTATGGTTGTAGGGGGTGGGTATTTATAGCCACTTGCAACCGACCTGATTTGTCTGAAATGACCTTGGGTCACTAAGGAACTGACACGTGTTCCAACGGTCAGATTTCAAACACACATAGCAACTTTACTTGGTCTTCAAGCAAAGCTGACTTGCCCGACTCTGGACAAGATTCGCTCTCAAAGTCTTCACTCGAAGACATAGGTTTTGTTTAAGCATCACTTCAGTCATTCTGACTGGTTCTCTTGGACCCCACTTAACAGTACGGTGGTTCCTATGACTCAACACGAAAGAAAGAGAACTAGGAAAGATCTAAGTCTTCGAGCTCCATAGGCTTCATGTGGTGTCTTCCTCTTGTCATAGTCCTTCAATGTTGATATCTTCATATACCACCTTTGACTTCATGTCTTCATACATTTTTAGGGGTCATCTCTGGTAGGAAAACGAATCAATGAGGGACTTCTACCTGTGTTATCCTGCAATTCTCACAAACACATTAGTCCCTCAACTAGGTTTGTCGTCAATACTCCAAAACCAACTAGGGGTGGCACTAGATGCACTTACAACCAGAACTCTTTTGAGTGTTTATCACATAGTGATGTGAACTAGATCATTGAGTCTAGTAGACTCTTGGATGTTGGTCACATGGCGATGTGACCTGTGAGTGTTAATCACATGGCGATGTGAACTAGATTATTGACTCTAGTGCAAGTGGGAGACTGTTGGAAATATGCCCTAGAGGCAATAATAAATTAGTTATTATTATTATATTTCATTGTTCATGATAATCGTTTATTATCCATGCTAGAATTGTATTGATAGGAAACTCAGATACATGTGTGGATACATAGACAACACATGTCCCTAGTAAGCCTCTAGTTGACTAGCTCGTTGATCAATAGATGGTTACGGTTTCCTGACCATGGACATTGGATGTCGTTGATGACGGGATCACATCATTAGGAGAATGATGTGATGGACAAGACCCCAATCCTAAGCCTAGCACAAAGATCGTGTAGTTCGTATGCTAAAGCTTTTCTAATGTCAAGTATCATTTCCTTAGACCATGAGATTGTGCAACTCCCGGATACCGTAGGAGTGCTTTGGGTGTGCCAAACGTCACAACGTAACTGGGTGGCTATAAAGGTACACTACAGGTATCTCAAAGTGTCTGTTGGGTTGGCACGAATCGAGACTGGGATTTGTCACTCCGTGTAAACGGAGAGGTATCTCTGGGCCCACTCGGTAGGACATCATCATAATGTGCACAATGTGACCAAGGAGTTGATCACGGGATGATGTGTTACGGAACGAGTAAAGAGACTTTCCGGTAACGAGATTGAACAAGGTATCGGGATACCGATGATCGAATCTCTGGGAAGTATCGTACCGATAGACAAAGGGAATTGTATACGGGATTGATTGAATCCTTGAAATCGTGGTTCATCCGATGAGATCAATCATGGAGCATGTGGGAGCCAACATGGGTATCCAGATCGCGCTGTTGGTTAATTGACAGGAGAGTTGTCTCGGCCGTGTCTGCATGACTCTCGAACCCGTAGGGTCTACACACTTAAGGTTCGATGACGCTAGGGTTATAGGGAATAGATATACGTGGTTACTGAATGTTGTTCGGAGTCCCGGATGAGATCCCGGACGTCACGAGGAGTTCCGGAATGGTCCGGAGGTAAAGATTTATATATGGGAAGTCATCATACGGTCACCGGAATAATTCGGGGGTTTACCGGTATTGTACCGGGACCACTGGAGGGGTTCCGGGGGTCCACCGGGAGGGTCCACCTGCCCCGGAGGGCCCTATGCGCCTAGGGTTTGGGGGAACCCTAAAGGGGGGGCGCCCCCCTTGCCTGGGCGGCAAGGAAACCCCCTGGCCGCCGCCCCCTCCTCAGATTGGATCTGAGGAGGCCGGCCCCCCTCTCCCTTGCCCCTATATATATGTGGGAGTTGGGAGGGCAGCCGCACCCAAGTTCTGGCGCAGCCCTCCCCCTCTCCCAAGTCCTCCTCTTCTCCTACGGTGCTTGGCGAAGCCCTGCAGGATTACCACGCTCCTCCTTCACCACCATGCCGTCATGCTGCTGCTGGATGGAGTCTTCCCCAACCTCTCCTTCTCCCCTTGCTGGATCAAGGCGTAGGAGACGTCACCGGGCTGTACGTGTGTTGAACGCGGAGGTGCCGTCCGTTCGGCGCTAGGATCATCGGTGATTTGGATCACGACGAGTACGACTCCATCAACCCCGTTCACTTGAACGCTTCCGCTTAGCGATCTACAAGGGTATGTAGATGCACTCCTCTCTCCCTCGTTGCTAGATGAGTCCATAGATTGATCTTGGTGATGCGTAGAAAATTTTAAAATTCTGCTACGATCCCCAACAGTTTATAGCCGGAGCTGTGGTGCCACCTTGATCCCACCAAGCACAGATGATTGATGACTGGTTATTAGTAGGCACGAAAGGCCCTCTACTGCAATCAAGAACAGATAGGGGGAGATCGGATCTCCCTGCCGGATACCCCCAGATGGTTTGAACATCTCAAGCTTCTCTCCATTAAATATAACCGAGAAAGAGATGGAGCTGATCATACCCATTATGATGTTGACCCATTGTTCTGCAAAACCCAACTTGGTCATTATTGCTCAAATGTAGTCCCACTCCAATCTATCATAAGCTTTCATCATATCCAGCTTCAAAGCGCAATAACTATTCGTATTTGCCTTACTCCTTTTCATGAAGTGTAGGCATTCATACACACATATGATATTATCGGTTATTAGCCTGCCTGGAACAAACACTGACTGCTAGCTCTTCTGAGATGATTTCTGGCAATATTACCTTCACCCTGTTTGCAACGACCTTCGAAAGCAATTTTGTATATAAAGTTACATAAGATAATAGGAAGAAATTGAGATAGGAGAGTGGGATTTTTCACCTTTGGAATAAGGACTAGGACCGTGTCATTTACACTCTCTGCACTTTCTTCCCCTCTAATTATTCTGAGCACTGCAGCTGTTACCTCGTCTCCACAAATGTCCCAGTGCCTTTGATAAAAATGAGCTGGAAACCCGTCCGGCCTGGGAGCCTTCGTTGGAAACATCTGGAATAGTGCAGTTTTGACTTCTTGTTTTGTGTATGGGTCCAAAAGCATCGCATTCATATTTTGAGTGACTTTGCAGGGCACATGTTGTAGCACCTCGTCCATATTACTAACCCCCTCAGACGTATACAAGCTCTTATAAAAATCATTGACCATTGATCTCAACTCGGTCGGATCACTAACCGAAACCCCAAGAGAATTAGCCAGGGCTCTAATCATGTTTTTCTTCCTTCTCATGTTCGCACGCATGTGAAAAAATCTAGTGTTTTTGTCACCCGCTGTAAGCCACTCCAGCCTCGACCATTGGTGCCACATTAGCTCTTCTTGATGGTACAACTCCACTAGCTTCTCATTAATTTTGAGCTCAACATGAGATGGGCCTACCCTCAAAAGGTTCACCCCTCAATCTCTCCAGCTCCACCGTGAGGTTTTTTATTTCCTTGCGAACGCTACCAAATGTTTCTCTGTTCCACTTGCCGAGGTCCCTCGAAATTGCCTGAAGTTTTGCCCTCAAGCCTTCGAGATTGATCGTCGGTTCTTCCTGACCCAAGTATTGCAATATTGTGTCCTTCCATTCAGCATGTGTCTCCCACATGACCTCATACATAAAGGGAGGTTTTGCAGCCAGCCTCAACTATTCTTCCTGTAGTGTCAAGAGTATCAGCGAATGGTCCGACATGGCTGCTGTGATGTGTCTCAAAAGAGCTGTAGGGAACCTCGTCTTCCATTCCACTGTAGCCAGCGCCCGATCAAGCCCTACCCTTGTGTAACTTCCGCCTCAGACCTTTTTTCAAACGTCCAAAAATTTCCCTCGTAGCCTAAGTCATCCAGGATGCAAACATCGACCGCATCTCGAAAGCCCTGAATATGGGCGTTGCTACATTCTCCAACTCCTTCTTGTTCTTCCTGTCGTAACACTTCGTTAAAATCTCCCATGCATACCTAAGGGATTTGAGTCAAACCTGCTATTCCTTTCATAATATCACATGTCTGGTGTCGATGATTGGTTTGTGCCTCACCATAGAAAAAAGCTCGAGATTCTAGGGTACTCTGTGTATCACATAGATTGTGAGATTGCTGATGCATCCTGCTATTTCATTCAAACTTGGCTAGGCTGGACTCGCACAGGTGAGGCGACCTAGCAAACGACTTGGGCCCGCCTATCTATAACGTACCTACAGTTTTCAGGTTCCAGTTTTGGGAACCTTCTAGAGGATTCCCAGCCGGTTTTTACTGGTTTTGGGAACCTTCTGAAAGGTTCCTGAACTGGTTCTTTATTTCTTTTTTCTCTATCTTTTCTTTTCTGTCATTTTTTCTTTTTTCCTTTTTTCTTTTTCTTTTCTCTTTTATTTTCTTTTTTCCTTTTCAAGTTAATTTTTTTCAACAAATTATCAGCAATTTAAAATGTTCGTATTCCTTAAAACTTTTTTATTTTCCAGATTTTGTTCCTATTTCCAAATTTTTTTTAGAAATTTCAAAAAGTTTTAGTATTTCAAAATTTGTTCACTTCAATTCCAAATATGTAAATATATTCAAAAAAAATTTCAAATTTCTGAAAATGTCCGTATTCCCTAATTTTGTTCACAAATTCAAAAAATATCAGATTTTAGAAAATGTTCTTGCTTTCAAAAATTGTTCACAAATTCAAAAACGTTCATGTTTCCAAAAATTATTTGCAAATTCAAAAATGTTAGGGAAATTTCATAAATTGTTCGTGTTTTGAATAAAATTTTCATTTTTAGAAAAGGACGTGACTAATGTCCAAACATACTGATTTTTAGGGACATATACGAACGACGGTATCAGCTTTCATCTGCTACACCCAAGTTGCATGCATGTGAGAGGAGTTTGAGGTGCGAATAAATGCATATACCAACAAAACTGATGATGTCTGCAAATATTCCTCTAAAAATGAAACTTCGAAATGTTTTGTAGTTCAAACCATCCGTCCAATTGAAAAACTGTTTTCACATAAAAGATTCGTCACGACGAGACCTACGAAACTAGATCCCATGATGATATGTTTCGACGACTTTGTTTCGAGTCCAAAGTTATCAGACCTAGGCTAAGTAAGTTATCACGTATGTGGTATGTAAGTTATCATACTGTTTTACATAAAAATTGTTGGGGCATAAAATGACTCTTCCAACATTCTCTTCACATGCAAATGCACTAGAGGATAGAAAAATATAATGCCATCGTAGATTCTTAATATATTGGAACTTTAAAATGTTTTATGGCTCAAATAGTCATTCTGATTGAAAATACCGGTTTCACATATATAATCTGTTGCGACGAGACCTTTGAAACTAAATCTCATGTTGGTATATTTCGATGAATTTTGGGGGTCAAAAGTTACCACATTAAGTAAGATATTAGTTATATTATGTGTATATTACCATGTTATTTATGCAAAAGTTATCGAGGGTATGTTTTCAAACAACTTTCTCCCCCTGAGGTCAAGGTTATGATAGTGTTTGTGCATGAGTTGTCAAAGTTTATGGTTCATATATTACCGTGATATTTACGTAGAAGTTATCGAGAGGGGGTATGCTTTGAAACAACTTCTCTCCTCCCGGGATGTCGGAGCTAAATCTGACGGATCTCAGGTAGCGGGTCCCAATCTGGTACTCTTGGCTAGATGGTAACAAGGACACAAAGGGCATGATGTTTACCCAGGTTCGGGCCCTCTCGAAGAGGTAAACCCTATGTCATGCTTTTGTTGTATTGATTTTGTAGGGATCGGATGTGAATGAGTTTGTCTCCATATGAGATGGTCTATCAGCTAGCCTGGCCTCAGTTTATATAAGAGTACCGGCGGCCTAAAGTAACATGAGTCCTAGTCGGCTATGTAGGCGGAGAGGAATCCTCATCTTGCATGCCAAGTATTGTGGAATCTCCCTTGTATGCTTTATGGACTTCCCGAAGTGGCACGCTAATGAACCGCCATGGGGTCCTCGGCCCGGTCCTCCTGGTCGGGAGATGACATGGTGAGTACCCCCTAGTCTAGGACAACGTCACAGCGTCAAAGTTATCATGGTGTTTCTTCAATGAGTTATCAGGTATATTGTGCGTATAGTACCATGTTATTTACATGAAGTTATTAGGGGTACGTTTTCAAACAACCCTCCCCCTAAGGGGTCAAAGTTATCGCGGTGTTTGCGCGTGAGTTATCAACTCTGTTGTGCGTATGTTACTATGTTGTTTATACAAAATTTATCGCAGGTATGTTTTGAACGATTTTTTTGCCCAGGTCAAAACTTGCCATGGTGTTTGTGCTATAAGTTATCAGGTATGCGGTTCGTATATTTCCATGCTATTTACACACGATAGTTCCCGGGGCATGTTTTCCACAACTTTTTCCCCTATGTTATAAAGTTATCATACTATTTACACAGAATTTACCGGAGGTATGCTTTCAACAAAAAATTTCCTTGGTTCAAAGTTACCGTGGTGTTTGCACGTAGGTTATCAGGTCAGGAATGGGTGTATTACCATGCTACTTACACAGAGATGACTCGGGTATGTTTTCAACGGCTTCTTTCCCCTGGGTAAAAGTTACCGTGGTATTTGTACCTAAGCTATCAGGTATGCGTGCATATATTACCGTGGTATTTACATAGAAGTAATCGGGGTATGTTTCAACAAAAAAATATCTGGGTCTAAGTTACCGTGGTATTTGTACCTAAGTTATCAGGTATGTTGTGCATATATTACCGTGATATTTACATAGGAGTAATCGGGGGTACGTTTCAACAAATTTTTATCTAGGTCTAAGTTACCGCGGTGTTTGTACCTAACTTATCAAGTCTGCGGTGCTTATATTACCGTGATAGTTATACCTGAATTATCGAGGTTGTGTTTTCAACAGCTTATTTTCCTCGGGGCCAAAGTTACCATGGTGTTTGTACCTAAGCTATCAGGTCTGCGGTGCAGGTATTACTGTATTATTTACATAGAAGTTACTGTGGTATATTTCAATAACTTTTTCTCCGAGTCAAAGTTATCGTGATGTTTGTACCTATGTTATTACCACTCTATTTACACATAAGTTTTAAGTGTAAAAAAATATCAACAACCCCCCTCGGTTAAAAGTTATCATGGTGTTCATACACAAATTATCGGTGCGTGTATTACCATGTTATTTACACGAAAGTTACTGGGTGTTTTGCAACAACTTTTCATCGGATAAAAAGTTACCATGATATTTATATGTAAGTTATTAGGCGTGCGATGCGTATACTATCATGCTATTTTCACAAACCGTCGAGGTGTGTTTTCTAAAAAAAATTTCATTAGGTCAAGGTAACCACTTTGTTTGTAACTAAAAGGCCTCTATGTGATGAGGTTATAAGTTGACTTGGCTGCAAAAGGATAACTAGTCAAAAAAACAAAAAATTGCAACAAGCTTGCATGATTCATACCGAGCTTTCAATTAGAAGTCATGCATAATAATATGTTTTGAGTTGATTGCACGCAACAATTGTCTAGCTTATGTGGTTGCTCTCTTTGGGAAAAGACCATCACGACATGAGTTCGAGTCCCAACTAGTTGGGCATTAATTTTTGGACAACGCTAACGCCCACACGTGTGGTGGGAGCGAAACCCGCCCACACGCCTTATAACACACAGACTACGCCATGTCACTACATGCATGCATGTGGGAATCTTTTTGGATTTCAGTTTTTAAAATATTTTATCTCTTAAATAAAAAATCCGATTGAAGATCCATTTTCACCACTAAATCCCTCACGACGAGATCTTTGAAACAAGATCTCATATTAATATATTTCAACGAAATTTTTGGGGGGTTAAAAGTTGCCATGTTATTGCACATGAATTGCCATGGTGTTTACACTGAAATTGCCATGATATGTTTCAACTATTTTCTTCTACATTTAAAAGTAAATTTTGACATTTATAAAACGGGGAATTAAGAAACTAGATTTTGCCAAGAACCATAAACTAAAATTTCCATGATACATGCACTTAAAATTGCCATGGTTCATACAAAAAATAATTTTCATGGTCAAAATACTGGAGTTGCCATCATCAAAATACTAAAATTGCCATGCTCTACAAACTGAAATTGCCACATGGCAACTTTAGTTTAAGCACCATGGCAACTACAGTGTAAACATCATGGCAACTTTTGGGTAAAAAAAAATTCGTCGAAACATATCAACATGGGGTCTAGTTTTGAAGATCTCATCGAGACGGATTTAATGGTGAAAACAGATTTTTAATTTGATTTTTTAATTAGGAGATAAAACATTTTAAGCCAAAAATCAAAAAGATTTCTGTTGATGTCATATGTACAAATGTGGCAAAATAAGTGGTAAAGAAGGTATGTGGGCGATGTGCAAGATGCCACACGTGTGGGCGTTAGTTTTTTCCTAATTTTTTCTGAAAAAAATCCAAATGTCAGTTTGACTTTGATTCTCCGTGTTAGTTTGGCAAGTGCGTGATTTAAGGGGTCTCCCTTCGATTTGTTAGGGGCACGTGGTCTTCGGAAGGAAATAATGGTCCCGAGTATCTCGCGGAATCATCAGGAACTAGTGGAAAAATCAGCGAGGTAGAAAAAATACTAGAGGATCGCACGTGACCCGATGCGTTCGAATATGTCACAGAATTCCTGCCGTCTGGATTTTAGCATTATCGTTTAGAAAAATTTTAATGTTTCCAAAAAGTTGTTCGCAAATTAAAAAATGTTAGGCCAATTTCGTAAATTGTTCGTATTTTCCAAATTTCAAAAAATCTTCATATTTTTTCAAAAAGTGTTGCAAATGGTTTTGTTCATTGTTTTCACACCTATTCAAAAAATGTTCGGGCATTAAAAATTGTTCCCATTTTCAATAATTGTTCTCAAATTGCAAAAAATGTTCATGTTTTCATTTTTTCCAAAGTTTCCAAATGTCCCGGTTTCTTAAATTGTTTGCAAGTTACAAAAAATGTTTAGGAATTTCAAAATATGTTCGCGTCTCCAATTTTGTTTTGGAATTTGAAAAAATGTCCCTGTTCCAAGAAATCTTCATGATTTTCAAAAAAAGTTCCTATTTTTTGAAAACGAAAAACGTATTTGGCAACCCTGTGACAGTTTGCAAAACTGCCACACCAGCTGGGAGACGCCGGATCACGATCACGTGATTGAAGCGGTACGCAGAAAAAAAAACTCCAAACTGATCGAACCCCACCCTCACGAGAAACCCAATTTTGCTTCCCTCTCTCCCCCGACCTCGCTCCGATCCCCATCCCAGCTGCCGGCGAGCTCGCGCGCCACCATGGTCGCTCGCCCACTACCACGCCACCACCAACGGAGGCTCCTATTTCCGCCTCCCCGCGCCGCCCACACTCCCCCTCCCCCTACCCACACCAGGCATTGTGCGCCGCCGCCTCTACCTCCTGCGTGCCGTCGCGAGCCAACCACGCACCGGCGACTAGCCAGCCGAGCCGGACTCTGTCTAGTCTCCGCCGTGGACTGGGAATGGGCGTGGCGGGCGGTGTTGCTCCTGCTGCTGGTGGTGGTCTGCTACCTCTTGAGCACTTGCGTTGGTTTTTCCTTGAAGAGGAAAGGGTGGTGCAGCAAAGTAGCGTAAGTATTTCCCTCCGTTTTTGAGAACCAAGGTATCAATCCAGTAGGAGGCTACGTGCGAGTCCCTCGCACCTACACAAAACAAATAAATCCTCGCAACCAACGCGATAAGGGGTTGTCAATCCCTACACGGTCACTTATGAGAGTGAAATCTGATAGATATGATAAGATAATATTTTTGGTATTTTTATGATAAAGATGCAAAGTAAAATAAAAGCAATGAAAATAAATTAGTATTGGAAGATTAATATGATGAAGATAGACCCGGGGGCCATAGGTTTCACTAGTGGCTTCTCTCGAGAGCATAAGTATTTTACGATGGGTGAACAAATTACTGTTGAGCAATTGACAGAATTGAGCATAGTTATGAGAATACCTAGGTATGATCAAGTATATATGCATCACGTTCGTGACAAGTAGACCGACTCGTTCCTGCATCTACTACTATTACTCCACACATCGACCGCTATCCAGCATGTATCTAGAGTATTAAGTTCATAAGAACAGAGTAACGCCTTAAGCAAGATGACATGATGTAGAGGGATAAACTCATGCAATATGATAAAAAACCCATCTTGTTATCCTCGATAGCAACAATACAATACGTGCCTTGCTACCCCTACTGTCACTGGGAAAGGACACCGCAAGATTGAACCCAAAGCTAAGCACTTCTCCCATTGCAAGAAAGATCAATCTAGTAGGCCAAACCAAACTGATAATTCGAAGAGACTTGCAAAGATAACCAATCATACATAAAAATAATTCAGAGAAGATTCAAATATTGTTCATAGATAAACTTGATCATAAACCCACAATTCGTCGGTCTCAACAAACATACCGTAAAAAGAAGATTACATCGAATAGATCTCCACAAGAGAGGGGGAGAACTTTGTATTGAGATCCAAAATGAGAGAAGAAGCCATCTAGCTAATAACTATGGACCCGAAGGTCTGAGGTAAACTACTCACACTTCATCGGAGAGGCTATGGTGTTGATGTAGAAGCCCTCCGTGATTGATGCCCCCTCCAGCGGAGCTCCGGAACAGGCCCCAAGATGGGATCTCATGGATACAGAAAGTTACGGCGGTGGAATTAGGGTTTTGGCTCCGTTTTTGATCATTTGGGGGTACGTAGGTATATATAGGAGGAAGAAGTATGTCGGTGGAGCAATAGGGGCCCATGAGGGTGGAGGGTGCGCCTGGGGTGGGGGTAGGCGCGCCCCCCTACCTCGTGGCCTCCCTGTTGGTTGCTTGACGTAGGGTCCAAGTCTCCTGGATCTTGTTTGTTCCAAAAATCACGTTACCGAAGGTTTCATTCCGTTTGGACTCCATTTGATATTCCTTTTCTTCGATACCCTAAAATAGGCAAAAAACAGCAATTCTAGGCTCGGCCTCCGGTTAATAGGTTAGTCCCAAAAATAATATAGAAGTGAATAATAAAGCCCAATAATGTCCAAAACAGAAGATAATATAGCATGGAGCAATCAAAAATTGTAGATACATTGGAGACGTATCAAGCATCCCCAAGCTTAATTCCTGCTCGTCCTCGAGTAGGTAAATGATAAAAACAGAATTTTTGATGTGGAATGCTACTTGGCATAATTTCAATGTAATTCTTCCTAATTGTGGTATGAATATTTAGATCCAAAATATTCAAGACAAAAGTTTAATATTGACATAAAAATAATAATACTTCAAGCATACTAACTAAGCAATTATGTCTTCTCAAAATAACATGGCCAAAGAACGTTATCCCTACAAAATCATATAGTCTGGCTATGCTCTATCTTCACCACACAAAGTATTTAAATTATGCACAACCCCGATGACGACAAGCCAAGCAATTGTTTCATACTTTTGACATTCTCAAAACTTTTTCAATCTTCACGCAATACATGAGCGTGAGCCATGGACATAGCACTTTAGGTGGAATAGAGTGGTGGTTGTGGAGAAGATGAAAAAGGGAGAAGATAGTCTCACATCAACTAGGCGTATCAACGGGCTATGGAGATGCCCATTAATAGATATCAATGTGAGTGAGTAGGGATTGCCATGCAACGGATGCACTAGAGCTATAAGTATATGAAAGCTCAAAATGAAACTAAGTGGGTGTGCATCCAACTTGCTTGCTCACGAAGACCTAGGGCATTTTGAGGAAGCCCATCATTGAAATATGCAAGCCAAGTTCTATAATGATAAATTCTCACTAGTATATGAAAGTGATAACAAAGGAGACTCTCTATCACGAAGATCATGGTGCTACTTTGAAGCACAAGTGTGGTAAAAGGATAGTAGCATTGTCCCTTCTCTCTTTTTCTCTCTTTTTTTTATTTGGGCCTTCTCCCTTTTTTCATGGCCTCTTTTTTTATTCTTTTTCGTCCGGAGTCTCATCCCAACTTGTGGGGGAATCATAGTCTCCATCATCCTTTGCTCACTGGGACAATGCTCTAATAATGATGATCATCACACTTTTATTTTCTTACAACTCAAGAATTACAACTCGATACTTAGAACAAAATATAACTATATGTGAATGCCTCCGGCGGTGTGCCGGGATATGCAATGATTCATGAGTGACATGTATGAAAGAATTATGAATGGTGGCTTTGCCACAAATACAATGTCAACTATATGATCATGCAAAGCAATATGACAATGATGAAGCGTGTCATAGTAAAGGGAACGATGGTAAGTTGCATGGCAATATATCTCAGAATGGCTATGGAAATGCCATGATAGGTAGGTATGGTGGCTGTTTTGAGAAAGGTATATGGTGGGTGTATAATACCGGCGAAAGGTGCGCGGTATTAGAGAGGCTAGCAATGGTGGAAGGGTGAGAGTGCGTATAATCCATGAACTCAACATTAGTCATAAAGAACTCATATACTTATTGCAAAAATCTACAAGTTATCAAAGCAAAGTATTGTGCGCATGCTCCTAGGGGGATAGATTGGTAGGAAAATACCATCGCTCGTCCTCGACCGCCACTCATAAGGAAGATAATCAATAAATAAATCATGCTCCAACTTCATCACATAACGGTCCACCATACGTGCATGCTACGGGAATCACAAACTTTAACACAAGTATTTCTCAAATTCACAACTACTCAACTAGCACAACTTTAATATCACCATCTCCATATCTCAAAACAATTATCAAGTATCAAACTTCTCATAGTATTCAACACACTCATAAGAGAATTTTATTATTAATCTTGTATACCTAGCATATTAGGTTTATTTAAGCAAATTACCATGCTATTTAATACTCTCAAACTAATCTAAGTGAAGCATGAGAGATCAATAGTTTCTATAAAACAAATCCACCACCGTGCTCTAAAAGATATAAGTGAAGCACTAGAGCAAAACTATATAACTCAAAAGATATAAGTGAAGCACATAGAGTATTCTAATAATTTCTGAATCATATGTGTCTCTCTCAAAAAGTATGTACAGAAAAGATGATTGTGGTAAAATAAAAAGCAAAGACTCAAATCATACAAGACGCTCCAAGCAAAACACATATGATGTGGTGAATAAAAATATAGCTCCAAGTAAAGTTACCGATAGAAGTAGACGAAAGAGGGGATGCCATCCGGGGCATCCCCAAGCTTTGGCTTTTAGGTGTCCTTAGATTATCTTGGGGGTGACATTGTCATCCCCAAGATTAGGCTCTTGCCACTCCTTGTTCCATAATCCATCAAATCCTTATCCAAAACTTGAAAACTTCACAACACAAAACTTAAAGTAGAAAATCTCGTGAGCTCCGTTAGCGAAAGAAAACAAACGACCACTTCAAGGTAATGTAATGAACTCATTATTTATTTATATTGGTGTTAAACCCACTGTATTGCAACTTCTATATGGTTTATAAACTATTTTACTAGCCATAGATTCATTAAAATAAGCAAACAACACACGAAACAGAATCTGTCAAAAGCAGAATAGTCTGTAGTAATCTGTAGCTAGCGCAAGATCTGGAACCCCAAAAATTCTAAAATAAATTTCTGGACGTGAGTAATTTATCTATTAATCATCTGAAAAAAGAATTAACTAAATATCACTTCCCAAATAAAAATGGAAGCAGTTCTCGTGAGCGCTAAAGTTTCTATTTTTTACAGCAAGATTAACAAGACTTTCCCCAAGTCTTCCCAACGGTTCTACTTGGCACAAACACTAATTAAACACAAAAAGACACAACCAAAACATAGGCTAGATAAATTATTAATTAGTAAACAGGAGAAAAAAGCAAGGAATAAAAATAAAATTGGGTTGCCTCCCAATAAGCGATGTCGTTTAACGCCCCTAGCTAGGCATAAAAAGCAAGGATAGATCTAGGTATTGCCATCTTTGGTAGGCAATCCATAAGTGGCTCTCATAATAGATTCATAAGTTAATTTAATTTTATTTCTAGGAAATTGTTCCATGACTTTCCTTAACGTAAATTGGAATCTAATATTTCCTCCTTCATATCAATAATTGCACCAGTCGTTCTAAGGAAAGGTCTACCAAGAATAATAGGACATGAAGGATTGCAATCTATATCAAGAATGATAAAATCTACGGGCACATAATTCCTATTTGCAACAATAAAAACATCATTAATTCTTCCCATAGGTTTCTTAATAGTGGAATCCGCGAGGTGCAAGTTTAGAGAGCAATCATCAAAATCACGGAAACCTAACAAATCACACAAAGTCTTTGGAATTGTGGAAACACTAGCACCCAAATCACACAAAGCATAGCATTCATGATCTTTAATTTTAATTTTAATTGTTGGTTCCCACTCATCATAAAGTTTTCTAGGCGTAGAAACTTCCAACTCAAGTTTTTCTTCATAAGATTGCATCAAAGCATCAACGATATGTTTGGTAAAAGCTTTATTTTGGCTATAAGCATGAGGAGAATTTAGCACGGATTGCAACAAGGAAATACAATCTATCAAAGAGCAATTATCATAATTAAATCCCTTGAAATCCAAAATAGTAGGTTCATTAACATCTAGAGTTTTGATCTCTTCAATCCCACTTTTATCAAATTTAGCATCAAGATCTAAAAACTCCGAATTTTTGGAACGCCTTCTAGGTAAAGGTGGATCATATTCAGTCCCATCATTATCAAGATTCATATTGAAAACAGATATTTAATAGGGGACACATCAATAACTTTTAGATCTTCATCTTTATTATCATGGAAACTATAATAACACACTCTTATAAAGGAATCTTTCTTAGCACGCATCCTAGCGGTTCTTTCTTGCACTCATCAATGGAAATTCTCATAGCTTTGAGAGACTCATTGATATCATGCTTAGGTGGAATAGATCTAAGTTTCAAAGAATCGACATCAAGACAAATTCTATCAACGTTCCTAGCCAACTCATCAATCTTAAGCAATTTTTCTTCAATCAAAGCATTGAAATTCTTTTGCGAAGTAATAAATTCTTTAATATTAGATTCAAAATAAGAGGGCATCTTATTAAAATTTTCATAAGAATTGTTGTAAGAATTACCATAATTATTAGATGAATTACTAGGATAAGGCCTAGGATTAAAGTTTCCTCTATACGCGTTGTTACCAAAATTGTTCCTACCAATAAAATTCACATACATAGATTCATTATTGTTCTCAATCAAAGTAGACAAAGGCATATCATTGGGATCAGAAGAAACACTTTTATTAGAAAATAATTTCACAAGTTCATCCATCTTTCCACTCAAAATATTAATTTCTTCTATCGCATGCACTTTCTTATTAGTAGATCTTTCAGTGTGCCATTGAGAATAATTAACCATAATATTATCTAGGAGTTTAGTAGCTTCTCCTAAAGTGATTTCCATAAAAGTGCCTCCCGCAGCCGAATCTAAAAGATTTCTAGAAGCAAAATTCAATCCGGCATAAAATTTTTGTATAATCATCCACAAATTCAAACCATGTGTTGGGCAATTACGTATCATTAATTTCATCCTCTCCCAAACTTGTGCAACATGTTCATGATCAAGTTGCTTAAAATTCATAATATCGTTTCTAAGAGAGATGATCTTAGCGGGAGGAAAATACTTAGAGATAAAAGCATCTTTGCACTTATTCCAAGAGTCAATACTATTTTTAGGCAAAGACAAAAACCAAGCTTTAGCACGATCTCTAAGCGAAAAAGGAAATAGCTTCAATTTAACAATATCATTGTCCACATCTTTCTTCTTTTGCATATCACACAAATCAACGAAGCTATTTAGATGGGTAGTGGCATCTTCACTAGGAAGGCCGGAAAACGGATCTTTCATGACAAGATTCAACAAGGAAGCATTAATTTCACAAGATTCAGCATTGGTAAGAGGAGCAATCGGAGTGCTAATAAAGTCATTGTTGTTGGTATTGGTAAAGTCACACAATTTAGTGTTATCTTGAGCCATCGTGACAAGCAAGCAATCCAACACACAAGCAAATGAGGAACAAGCGAAAAAGGGGCAAATAGAGAAAGAGATGGAGGATAGAGAGAGGGGGCGAATAAAACGACAAGGGTGAAGTGGGGAGAGGAAAACGAGAGGCAAATGGCAAATAATGTAATGCAGGAGATAAGGGTTTGTGATGGGTACTTGGTATGTTGACTTTTGTGTAGACCTCCCCGGCAACGGCGCCAGAAATCCTTCTTGCTACCTCTTGAGCACTTGTGTTGGTTTTCCCATGAAGAGGAAAGGGTGGTGCAGAAAAGTAGCGTAAGTATTTCCCTCGGTTTTTGAGAACCAAGGTATCAATCCAGTAGGAGGCTACACGCGAGTCCCTCGCCCCTACACAAAACAAATAAATCCTCGCAACCAACACGATAAGGGGTTGTCAATCCCTACACGGTCACTTACGAGAGTGAGATCTGATAGATATGATAAGATAATATTTTTGTTATTTTTATGATAAAGATGCAAAGTAAAATAAAAGCAATGAAAATAACTAAGTATTGGAAGATTAATATGATGAAGATAGACCCGGGGGCCATAGGTTTCACTACTGGCTTCTCTCGAGAGCATAAGTATTTTACGGTGGGTGAACAAATTACTATTGACCAATTGGCAGAATTGAGCATAGTTATGAGAATATCTAGGTATGATCATGTATATAGGCATCATGTCCGAGACAAGTAGACCGACTCCTGCCTGCATCTACTACTATTACTCCACACATCGACCGCTATCCAGCATGCATCTAGAGTATTAAGTTCATAAGAACAAAGTAATGCCTTAAGCAATATGACATGATGTAGAGGGATAAACTCATGCAATATGATGAAAACCCCATCTTGTTATCCTCGATGGCAACAATACAATACGTGCCTTGATGCCCCTACTTTCACTGGGAGAGGACACTGCAAGATTGAACCCAAAGCTAAGCACTTCTCCCATTGCAAGAAAGATCAATCTAGTAGGCCAAACCAAACCGATAATTCGAAGAGACTTGCAAAGATAACCAATCATACATAAAAAGAATTCAAAGAAGATTCAAATATTGTTCATAGATAAACTTGATCATAAACCCATAATTCATCGGTCTCAACAAACACACCGCAAAAAATAAGATTACATCAAATAGATCTCCACAAGAGAGGGGGAGAACTTTGTATTGAGATCCAAAAAGAGAGAAGAAGCCATCTAGCTAATAACTATGGACCCGAAGGTCTGAGGTAAACTACTCACACTTCATCAGAGAGGCTATGGTGTTGATGTAGAAGCCCTCCGTGATTGATGCCCCCTCCGGCGGAGCTCCGGAACAGGCCCCAAGATGGGATCTCATGGATACAGAAAGTTACGGCGGTGGAATTAGGGTTTTGGCTCCGTTTTTTATCGTTTGGGGGTACGTAGGTATATATAGGAGGAAGAAGTACGTCGGTGGAGCAACAGGGGGCCCACGAGGGTGGAGGGCGCCTGGGGGGTAGGCGCGCCCCCTACCTCGTGGCCTTCTTGTTGGTTGCTTGACGTAGGGTCCAAGTCTCCTGGATCTTGTTAGTTCCAAAAATCACGTTCCTGAAGGTTTCATTCCGTTTGGACTCCGTTTGATATTCCTTTTCTTCGAAACCCTAAAATAGGCAAAAAAAACAGCAATTCTGGGCTGGGCTTCCGGTTAATAGGTTAGTCCCAAAAATAATATAAAAATGGATAATAAAGCCCAATAATGTCCAAAACAGAAGATAATATAGCATGGAGCAATCAAAAATTATAGATACGTTGGAGACGTATCATGGTCACCGTGCCGGCAAGGCTCTGCCGAACTGATTCGGTGTGTGGTCAGTCAGTCCCCTCGGCCATATGAAAGCTCTGTTTCATCTAACATTTGTCCACACTGCTCACCTTGTTCTGTATGGATTATGTTTACCCATGGGAGTTGCGAACATTACGAACTACTTATCCAAGCAGTATTGATTTGTTAGATCTGAAACTTACCAAGTTAGCTGATCTGTACAATTTCCTACCTATTATACTACCATGTTTGGCGAGAACGACAGTGAAAGCATAATCCTGGTCAAGATATCTGATTGCTTCGACACGGAAATTTATCCTCAGCTTAAGGACATCATCAAGGTGAGCCAAATTGATTACATTTCATAAGCTAAACATTTTCAGTGCCTCAAACAAGTTTCTGGTAAGTAATTAGTTATTTAGAGTGTTATTAATTAGGAGATGGAGAAGATCAAGCGGTTCCCGATGGACAACAACGTGCCCTACATAGAGAGGCTGAAAATTCTGCGGACATTGTGAACCCCAAGACCTGCAGCTTAGTGCAGCCGATGGGAGGCTTGTGCAGACCTACAACCAGAAGTGTGTTGTCTATACCCCAGCACAAATTCTACAAGCTATACTGACCATTCATGCTTCCTTACATCTCCACCAACATGCCGAAATTCATATATTTCGTGACGCACCCTAATCCTGATTGAAACATGTGCATATGTCTACTTATTATGATGTAGGGATTGAACTACTTTGGGATCGATATCGACATGCACAGGTTCAACTACATATCGTGAAAGGGCTTCGAGACCTTCCGAGAGCAGCACAAACATGGCGCCATTGATCTTGATCTAACCATTCAGGTACTTAAGTTTCCTTCTGTTCTTGGCCTTGGGACCACTTGGCATGAGGAGTTTTTTGTTCAGAGGAAGTCTAATGTCTGAACCTTATGCATCTCGGTAACTTACACTATGTCAGCTTGGTCACTTCTAGCGTGTCAGCTTGACAACACTCACTTTGCTAACCTGTTTAACTCATTTTATTTTTCAGCATAGTAACTTCAATTGTTTCTACCTGATAATTCATATTGATTTAGCTTGATAAATTATATCATGCCAGCATTTTAACTCGAACCACTTTGAATACTTGTTTTTTTACTTTAACCAAATAACTTAAGCAACTTGAGCTGATAAGTTAAGTTATAAACTTATAATATGTCAGCCTGATAACTTGTGATGTATCAAAATATTTAACTCTAACTAGTTTCAACACTTATGTTTTACTTCGACTTGATGACTTATGCAGCTTGAACCTGATAATTTATAGTATGTCGGCCTGAAATAAATTCTAGTGTGTCAGCATGATAAGAACCACTTTGTTAGCCTATTTAACTCATTCTATTTTTTCAACATGGTAACTTGAACAATTTCTAACTGATAGTTCACATTGTTTTAGCCTGATAAATTATACCATGTCAACATATTTGCGATCTGCTTTCAACATTTTTTTTACTTTCAAACCAATTAATTATGCAAATTGAGCCTGATAAATTATACTGTGCCAGCATATTTAATTTGGTCTGCTTTACTTTCAACCTGATTAATTATGCAAACTGATCCTGGTAACTTAATATGCCAACTTGATAACTATGAAGTGTCACCATGTTTCACACTTGTCAGCATGTTTAACTCATTCTATTTTTTGCATGGTAACTTCATTTTAGCATGATAATTTATGATGTGTTAGCCCAATAACTTGTATTTGTTTCGGCCGATAACTTGTATTGTTTCAACCAGATAAACCACATTTCTCTTTATCTTATCAGACGACAGGGAGCCTCATGAACAGGGGCTTCTCCAGCTGCCGGATGGCCATCCCCCAATGTTCCTTCGTGCTCGTCGTAGTCACCCACTCCGAGTCACTCAACCTCAGGGCAGCCATCGGCGCCACCAAGCTCGCCAGCCCGCTCGTCTAGCTCGACGGCGCCATGGTGCTCACCTTCTACATAGGTGTGGCCTTCAGCTTCCTCCAGGCCGCTGCCGTCGGCCTCGGCGTGTAGCGCAGCCTCACCGGCTGGATCATCTCCAGCAGGTTCCAGATCCTCACTTTCCTCTACTCCATAAGAAACCAACCAACCATCGTGCTTCTGAATTGCTGCTACAGTATGCACAACATGGCTTGCCACTGATCGGCTTTGATTGATTTTACCTAAATTCAGGGTGTGGTCGCATCCGGCATGTCCTTCGTGGTGCTGACATGGTGCATCGACCGAGGACCTAGCCTGGTCAATGGGAAACTCTAACCGCACTAACCAGGTCAGCTACATCATGCTTGTGCTGAGATTCATCAATCCATGTAGTTGTACATTGGTGGAGTTAGTGAATCAAAAACTTATGGAATCGACCCGTAGATAACTCATTCCACCCTAGTGATTATCAAAGAACTTATTGCAAGGAGTTTTTCTACATGATGGCCTGAGGGGCTGCTAAGTCACCTGGGCCTGTAACTTTTGACCGGGTGCTGGAACATACCCCGGTAATTCCCGCGAAAATAGCACGCTAATTTCGCACCGCATGGCTGGTAAGTTAAAATATCCCGTGCCCTATTAACTTCAACTCGGGGAAAAAATATTTGAAACATACACCGATAACTCCTTCCTAAATAGCATTGTAATTTAACACACCACAGACATGATAACTTCAGTGTCTAGTGCATGGGGAGAAGATTGGGAAACCTTTTTTTTGCCTCCCGTACCTTCAGTGTAAACAACATGATAATTTACGTAATGCGGGCATGATAACTTAGGTATAAAAAACACGGTAAGTTTGACACTCGGTGGAGCAATATTGTTGAAAAACATCCCCTGTAACTGATGTGTAAATAGCATGGTAATATAGGCATCTTAGGCGTGATAACTTAAGTTCAGAACACCGCGCTAACTTTTGACCCGAGGAGAAACATACAAAAGTAATTTTTTTTGTTGAAAAAAGTTTTTGAAAAAAATATCCTGATAACTTGTATAAAAATAACATGATAACATACGAACCTCATACTTGATAACTTACGCACCACAATAACTCTGTCCAAGGAGGGGAACAAGTTGTTGAAAAACATACTACTAATAACTTATGTGAAAAATAACACCATAATGTATGAACTACATACCCCATAATGTACGTATAACCACTGTGGTAACTTCGACCAAGGGGGAAAAAGGTTATTGGAAAACGAAATATACCCCCGGTAATTTATGTGAAAATAACACGATAATAAATGAACCGCATACCCGATAAATTACTTACAAACACCATGTTAAATTTAACCAAAGGGAAAATTATTAAAAGCCAATACCCAAATTTGACTAAAGGGAAAATTATTAAAAAAAACAATACCCTTGGTAACTTATGTGAAAATAGCACGGTAAAATATGAACACATATCTGATCACTTGTGTACGATACCGCCTTAAATTTGACCAGGGGAGAAAAAAGTTGTTAAAAAAATACCCCTCAATAATTTCTATGTAAATAGCATGGTAATATACGACCCACATAGTTGATAACTTACGCGAAAACACTGTGGTAATATGCATCTGAAAGAAGGGTATGGGATGATCATTTCTGTGAACAGGTGTGAAACATGCAGTAAAAATGATAAAACTAGGGTGCATAGTCTTAAACCCGGAAAGTGAGGCTGCCGTTTTGGATTTTTCAGTTAATGATTGTTTTTTTTGTGCAATCTCATTTCAAGAAGATTCAACTAGGATGTAAGTTTATTAGAATCAGCAAAGGGAGCTAGCCTAGGTGGTTGTTGTGGTTACATTTAGTATGAGCGGGTGTGGGTTCGATCCCCTTGTCAGGCCTATTTTTTAACCGCTGATTGTGCGTGTGCAGCAGCCCAGCAAACTGGGGAGAGCCTGCAACCTCATGTGCAGAGCCAAAATTCGGATCGAAGGAGGGGGTTCTTTCGGGACGTGGTGGATCGAAGAGAAGGGATGGTGTGGTACTTTTTGCAATCTACCACACGATTGACAGTTATCACAGGCCTATTTTTTAACCGCTGATTGTGCGTGTGCAGCAGCCCAGCAAACTGGGGAGAGCCTGCAACCTCATGTGCAGAGCCAAAATTCGGATCGAAGGAGGGGGTTCTTTCGGGACGTGGTGGATCGAAGAGAAGGGATGGTGTGGTACTTTTTGCAATCTACCACACGATTGACAGTTATCACAGGCCTATTTTTTAACCGCTGATTGTGCGTGTGCAGCAGCCCAGCAAACTGGGGAGAGCCTGCAACCTCATGTGCAGAGCCAAAATTCGGATCGAAGGAGGGGGTTCTTTCGGGACGTGGTGGATCGAAGAGAAGGGATGGTGTGGTACTTTTTGCAATCTACCACACGATTGACAGTTATCACAGTCCTTTTGAAAAACAGTTTTTAGAAAAATTGTTCAGAAATTTGGAAAAAGTTTGTGTTTCGTAGAACATTCTGTTTTTTTGACTTAAAATGTTTGGAACGTCAATTTTTGTTAATTCTTTTGAAATATGTTCAGATTTCAAAATTAATTCCTTTTGTTAAAAAATAAAAATTAAAAAATGTGCTCAAATATTTTTTAAAATTGTTCGAAAGTAAAAATAACACCTTCACAAACTCTGTTCTTATTTTTGTCAAAATCTGTTTGAAATGTGCAGAGCCAAAATTCGGATCGAAGGAGGGGGTTCTTTCGGGACGTGGTGGATCGAAGAGAAGGGATGGTGTGGTACTTTTTGCAATCTACCACACGATTGACAGTTATCACAGTCCTTTTGAAAAACAGTTTTTAGAAAAATTGTTCAGAAATTTGGAAAAAGTTTGTGTTTCGTAGAACATTCTGTTTTTTTGACTTAAAATGTTTGGAACGTCAATTTTTGTTAATTCTTTTGAAATACGTTCGGATTTCAAAATTAATTCCTTTTGTTAAAAAATAAAAATTAAAAAATGTGCTCAAATATTTTTTAAAATTGTTCGAAAGTAAAAATAACACCTTCACAAACTCTGTTCTTATTTTTGTCAAAATCTGTTTGAAATTCCAAATTTTGTTCTGTTTTTTCAAAGACTATTTTGGAATTTCAAATTTTGTTCACATTTCGTCAAAAAATCTTTCGTGTGTTTTCAAGATGTGTTCAAATTTTCAAAAATATATATGCTACTGTACATGTACAGAAAATAACATCCAACTGGGAATATCCTGCAAAGGTAAGTTGCTAAGTAAGTTTGCGATGCAATTTTCTTCGCATGTGGCCATTTACTCAGCGCTCTGGAGCAGAGTGACGTCACGTGAATCCTGGCGGCATCGCGAACCAATCTGTGGTTGGATGGTTAAAGGGACTATGGTATCCCAGCCCATCAGGGTTCAAATCCTGGTGCTCGCATTTATTCCTAGATTTATTTCAGGATTTTCGGCGATGCACATTCAGTGAGAGGAGATGTTCCCGTTGACGGCGAGGTGCCTACAGTGACTTCGTAAATTTCAAGATAATATGCCGGCTCAGTCTTTCAGAGGCGTTTATAAGGATGAGTGTATGCGTATGTATCAGTCGTTCGGCGATTTTTACTACTGTTAATTATTGGCGGTGTCCTAGTGGGCCGGCCCAGCGACATGGCTCCTGTGCGCGTCGCGCTCCTTATTCGCCGCAGAATGCGGCGCATAGGAGGTCCCCTTAACAGAACCTACTGTTCTTGCTTCCCTTCACAGCTCAGAAAATGTTTAGTGGCATAGACGTTCTAGCGTGCAATTACGGCCCATCTATTAGTTTACGGTCCATAAGGCTCACTTTTGGTTGAACACGGCCCATAGTGCTCATGATTTGGAGGGAAGTTGATGGACGGACGCCGCGCGCCTAATGCTTTGGATGCTCGCCTCCCGCCATGTCGTTGAGCTCCTCCGCCATTGCCGCTCCATCCGGCACCTCGACCGGCTCCACGCCCATCTCCTCGCCCACGGCTCATCCGGCCTGGCCCCTCTCGCCTCCCAGCTTGCCCTTCCTACTGCGCGTTCTCAGGTGCTGCTGGACACGGCTGACTCTTCCGCGCCCGTCACCTGCTCGACAGATTCCTGACCCGGACAGGTTCATGCACAAAAGCCCTATCCGGGCGTGCTCCAATAGCAGTTGACCCCAAGAGGCGCTCTGTCTACACCGGGACATCTTCCGGCGCGGAATCCTACCCAACATGTTCACGCTTCCGTTCGTGCTCAAAGGCGTGCGCGAGGGCACAGGCCGCCGAGCACGTGCTGCCCGCCGATGGAGTGCTTGTCAACCTGGGGTATGTGCGGCAGATGATCATGTGTAACACGCTCCTGCATTCCTATGTGTCAACAGGGTCGCTGCGGGACTCTTGGCTGTTCTTCAGTGAGATTGCGCCGGACAGGACGCAGGCTGGGGAGACCGGCGAGGCATGCACCTTGTTTGGAGAGATGGGGTGTCAGGGAGTGCTGTCCGATGAGATCACGTCAGCCTGCTTCGTATGCGAGCGAGGTAAATCATGAAGTTGGTCAGGTAGGGAAGAACAAAGCCACAAGATCCAATGCTGAAGTAGGCATGAACACCTGGCCTCAAGGGACGCCATGACCATGCATGTGCCTCTGCATGCCTGCTTCGTCAGTAGCTGATACGCCAGTTATCCTGCAGAATGAGCCACGGCTATGTGCTCCGATGACAGTGGCGAGAGGGTTGAGCTGCATGATTTATTCGGAACAAGCGGAGGTGGTGTGGCTTGCCTGTCGTCCTTCCCCACTCTCCGGTCTTGTCGGATCAGATCCTCGGCACTGCAATGCATGCTTAATTTAGATTCTCGAGACGTCTGCATGCATCAGCGTGAAACTCTGAACTGATTGGCTAATTATAGTGTAATGTTGGCCCATCCTCCGGCATTCTTCTTCACACTTGATGAGTGGTCAAGTCCTGCAATGGGAATGAGTGGGTGAAGTTATTCCGCAAACAAACCAACTGTTACACCCACACTTGCTCCTAGCCAGTTCCATTTGCTCCTCCACCCATCCCTGTCTCTGTCTGAGGCGATTCTTTCTTGAGTTTAGTAACCTCTCTTTGCTGTTGTTATCTTCCACGCCCCGCATCCCAAGAAAATCAATCGAAGGAACAGAAGACATTTGTTTGCAAAGGTGAAAGAGGTAAGCCTGTCACTATATTAATTCTTTGATTGTTCTTTCTGTATTGCCATACATTCCACATCGTTCTTCTGCTTTGTTTTTTATTTGTGAAATGTGCAGTAGTATTGATATTTGAGACCCGTCCTTTGATTCGTACAGAAATTGACCTGGGAAAGGAAATAATGAAATGCTCTGATTGAATAATGTGGTAAAGCCTTGTTCCTGGTACCTTTTCCTGTCTGTAGTTTTGTTCACATATGTACGGAGGTAGCACAAATAATTATGTCTTAATTAGAGGCTAAGTTTTGAATTTGTTTTCCATTCATCAGGAACTACATACACATGCCCATGCAGTGTTACCACAGCAAGACCTCGACAAATCCACTTGAATCTTGACACCAGATGATGGCACATTAACACGGAACGACAATAGTGCACAGATGAGCACTGGTACAAATGCCAACCCTGCACCCAAGGATGCTAAGGAGAAGAAAGTGGCCGGCTCATCCTCCTCCTCATCGGAGCACCTGGACGAAGACGATGATTTCTTCCAGATCGAGGGACCGGTCCTCAATACCCAATTCTCCCTGGCCGGACCAAACCTCGACGGATCCCCAGACCCGAAAAGGATCCCCTCGTCAGTCTTCGCAAGGACGTCAACATTGCAAACCGACTGGAGCGTCACTTCGAACGAGGCTCTCTTCAGCATCAACGTCGGGAACACGAGCTTCTCCAAGGACCATAAGGTCTTGTATGGCAAGTCGGGTGAGATGGGCAACCCCAACGAGCATTTGGCGCCATTGCAACAGTTGTCGAAGCAGAGCCCAGGGTCCAGCCCCATAAAGGGGGCAGTGTCACCCAAGGCAACCGGGGAAGACAACTCGACTGTGAAGGGGGGAGGAGACGCGGATCACATAGATAGCATATCTCATCGTTCTGAAGGAAGCGCAACCAACTTTGCATATCTGATGTATGGCCTCTTTATAACATGCACCCTCTATTAGCTAACTTTTTTCAGTATGAAGTTCTTTCTCGACTTTTCAGTTATCACCGTACAATGACACTCTTTTTATCTCCTTAAATAGCTAACTGCCTGTGAAGATATAAGTAGATATCTCAATGAACAACTTAATTACAAAATTGTTTTCTGCGCAATCTTTCACTTAGGCAAAAAATGATCTCATATCAAGAACTTTAGTCTTAAAAAGTTAAAATGTTTGAATTTTGTTAGCTCCCATTGTTGCTTAAATAAGCTAACGGTAATAATTAGAGTACCCCCAGACACAAGAAGAGTTAAGTGTATGATATTTCTTTCACTTGGTGAAATATCCAATCCCAGTGAATGACTTCTGGGCGCATTTTCCCAAATCGCGGTCTGATTTACAGTGTCTTCAGATTGGCAGGCGATGAGAAAGCCAGTGGGTGCTCGAAGGACACCCAACCAGATCTTGCCCGACAAAGCACAGCGCAACTGAGTCATGCACCAGAGCCAGAGCCGCATGATGAGAAGAACGAATCACCGAAAGCGGCAATGGAATCACCGAAAGCCGCAATGGAATCACCGAAAGCTGTAATGGAAGCACCTAAACCTGAAGAAGCCCCGGTAGCGGAACCGGCTCCAGCACCGGTGGAGCCACCGCCAGCGACAAAAATGTTTCCCTGCTGTTCTTGCTGTCCATTCTGTTGCTAAGGAGTATTCAACAGGTGATCTCAATCCGAATCACCTTGGTTCTTTCCCTAGATGACTCAGTATTTCATAGATGCTCAAATCAGTAGAAGGCCTTATACTGATTTGCAATCCGAAATTGTAAATCAGATCAGGAACTGGAGATGAGAGGGACATTGGCAACCAATTACTTGCTCTGGGTACAGTAGATTATCTTAGATACATACACTACTTGTAGAGAAGATGTTAATTTTGTACTCCCTCCGGTCCTTTTTACTTCGCATATAAAAATTGTCTGAAGTCAAACTTCACAAAGTTTGACCATATTTGTATGAAAAAATATTAATATCTACCATGCTAAAGTTGTACAATACATTAAGTCATGACGTATCTACCGGAATTGATTTCACATTGTGAATGTTGATGTTTTTTTCTATAAAGTTGGTCAAACTTTACGATGCTTGACTTCAGGCAAATCTTATATGCGAACTAAAAAGGACCGGAGGGAGTAGTTTTTGATTGGGATATTTGTTTTATCATGGAGGCAATTTATACTATTTGGTTATAGTAATTGTGAGGATGCGTAGATGCTTTTAGTTTACTAATTGTAGGTGTTACATTTTTATATTGTTTTTGTTACTGTGATATAAATAAAATTAAGGTGTGTAGGTGCTATCTTTTCATATTGCTTTTATTTTTCTAATATAAATAAAATGAAGATATGTAAGGACCTAATTATGAATGTCATGTTGTCACCAGCAACTACAGAAAATTAACATCTCACAATCAAGTAAGATAAAATGAAAAAGGAAGCTGGACCAATCAATACTAATCTGCACCTAAAACACTTCATTGATTAGCATGTAGGAATATAATAAGACTAAAATAGAATATCACAATCAGGGTTAGTGGCCTTGCTAACATCAGGGCCTCCGAAATGTGAAATCTTGCCATCTTGTTACATTTGCATTTGAAATTTCTCAGTGTTCTGAAATTTTTAGTTCAGCAACCAGGACATAATTGCTGGGGAACACAAAGATGCCATTAACCTGGGCACATAGCAAAACACAACAGTAGGCACAAAAGAAACATTGACCAGAACATGAGATGCCCACACTGCATTGTCATAGCATTTTTGTACCACAAAGCAGGAAATCTCTGGAATGACTTTTTCCATGCCCAGCACTCACATCACACTGAGCCGCCAACAAAATTCCCACATCAGGCAAAATTCACTCGGGAAGCCTCCGAGGAAATAGCAGCTTGGACAATGCACCTTGGTCAGCAGATGGACTTCAGATGGAAAAAGAACAGCCATACCGGTGAACGGAAGTTTTTGTAGATTGAGGAGAATAGGTGTACTCTCTCTATTGTTAAACATAGTGAATGACAGTTTTTCCTTAAGTTAAACCTTGTAAATTGTGATCAAATTTATAAAAAATATCAACATTTTAATATAAATAAATATAGTATGAAAATATATTTAGTGATGGATATAATGATATTGACTTGTATTGTAGACATTGCTAGCTTTTCTATATAAATTTGTTCACAGTTACAAAGTATTTTTAGGTGAACTACAGCAGGCATTAGCCGGCCCAAACCATTTATATTAAATACTATGTACTGAATCTTGTAGAAATAGTACTTTGTACTGAATCTTGTACTAAGTCATGTCCAGTTTTGTGTTTTGTTCTTTCATTTCAGCATTATGTCCTCGTAAATAATTCTTTTACTTGTTCCAAATAATTCGTCCATAGAAATGGACGCTTGCCAAAGGTAGGGTTATAATAAGCGGGAGTTCTAAGTTCTAACAGTCTTGTCAAAGCTAGATTGAAGGGTAACTTTTTTTTCCACTGGTTTTTCCTATGACTATTGCCAAGAACTGGCAGCTACAGATACTACTTCTGCTGAATCTGCTGACACAATGCGCAACTGGTACCTAGGCTTAGCTTTCAGCAATGATCGAATAATCTTAGATCCAAAGAATGACCCTTTCAATCACTTCACCAACTGCCACTAGCCTTGTGCAAACCTCCTCCAAATCTGCCTCTGGAAGTGAAGCCCCTTGAAGAGAAGTAGGACCAGTACTTCAGTAAGGCGGTAAGTAGTAAGTACATCATAAATACTCCCTCTGTTCCGAATTATTTGTCGCAGATATGGATGTATCTAGATGTATTTTAGTTCTAGATATATCCATTTCTACGACGAGTAATTTGGAACGGAGGGAGTAGCTCATGTGGTGTCACAAGGTTCCAGGATTTTATAAACTTAAGAAACTACAAAAAACACAACTAATCAAAACACTAAATTGGATAGGCTGATAGGCAAGAGTTCTCACATAGTATATCAACCAAACAACACAGATAGGTTCTTTAATAAGTTTCCAGGATAGTACTACAGAAACTACAAACACCACAACTAGTCAAGGCTGGAGCAAACAGACACGTCGCAAGCATTTTTGACACTACAGTAAGAATGGATCAATTACATCCAAATCACGGACATGATCCAGAATATAACGGACACAACTACGAGTTGTAAAATGAATCCGAGCCCCTTTTGAAGCCCTTTCGTCCAGCTGAAGCTTCCTACGTTGTTCTGCCAAGAATTCCTTATTGCCGGAGCAACCCCCAAGCTTCACCAGCTCTAGCACTCTCGCATTCAATACAAAGAATGTCACAAAGTTAACTTCAGACTTGATGCCACGATAGGAATCCAACACTATTGTCTTCAGACGGATATCAGGACATCTGGTCAGATCCCGGTGTTTGCGACGCCACATATTGCTTGGCTTTGGCTCTGGCACACGAAACTAAAAATAACATATAGAAATAAGTAAACCAATCATCTGAGAAGAGAAAGAAGATCAAAAGTGTTTGAACATTCAATGAATGAAGAATCATCACCGCAGTTCGAATGTACAATTTCTCCAAGCATGGAAAACATGCCATCAACTGAATAACCGTATCCAAACTTAGTATTCTCAGTTGGACAGCTAAAGTCTTGACTGCGCGGACCATTGCCAGCTTATCAACGCGCAATCCCTTTAGCAAGCATGAAAGGCAACATATTAGCCAGTTTACAATGTCTTTTGTTCTTTTGCAGGAGCCCATTCGCAAATCAAGTGATAATTAAATAATTTTTCAACAAACAAATTGAAATTGAAATGCCTCAAAATGGTAATACCTGAATAATTGTGGAGCCAAACTCGAATTTGCAGAGATAATCCTGATTGACCTTCTGGTAGTAACCATCAGAAAGGTAGCCTATTGTCTCCAGTTGAGGCGCTGAAACCACAGACAGATGCAAACCAGCGCCGACATGAAGATGGAGCAGCTTCTCAAGGCAAGGGGCATTCTCGATGATGAGTTCCTTGAAATGGACAGGAATTCGGTAATCACTATTGTTATTATCAACACCAATGCTCCTAAGGGTAAGGGAGTTGATCCGAAGGCAGCCGAAGCCAGTGCTGTGTAATATAAGCAAGCACTCGAGAGCCCGGCAACTGGCAATCAAGCTGTGCAGCGAGCACTCCGAAATGCTGACATAATGAAGCCCGAGCTGCTTGAGCAGGGGAAAGTGAAGCCCTTGGATGATACCGTCGGGGAGGTTGCACATTTTGAGGGTGGCAACGCGCAGGGTGGGTGCGAAGCGGAAGGTGAAGGACGGCAGAAGTGCCACCGTTGGATAGTATCCAAGCTCGAGCTCCTGTAGGTTGTCGAGAGCGCCGGACCGGAGCCAGTCATCGACGGCTCCGAGGTCGAAGTGGTGTAGGTTGTCCACGCGGAGGCGACGACCGGGACCCGAGTGGGAAGAAAGGATGCGTGATACGACACCAGCAGCACGGTCGGCATGATTACGGTAACGGTGTAGCAGGTGAGTGCAGTCGAGGTTGAGTGGGGCGGAGAGCCAGAGGTGGCGCCACTTGGTGGCGAGGATCTGGGTGCGGGCGCCTTCGTCGGTGGGGAGGAGGGAGATGATGTCGCCGAGGACGCCGTCGGGGAGGCTGCTGATGCGGTCGACGAGTCCATCATCCTCTTCGCCCACTCCGGGATCGGGCGCTTCCGTCTCCGCCGGCGCCGGGGCCTCGTCGGCGGTCTCGACCCCGGCTGCTGGTTTCCGCTTCTTCCTACTAGGACCGCCGGCCTCCATCCTCTAGCGTCTCTTTGGTGGTGTGGAAGATCGCATCAGTGAGAGCGGTGAAGGAGAAGGCTTTGATTAGGCAGAGCAACCGTATATAAACACGGAGTGCACACTGGCGGTGGTTCAGGAATTCAAAAGGCTTTGCCGCCGCACTCAAGCAGTTAATTTCCACTTAACTGCTCGGCGTGGAAGAACTATTAAGTCCAGAACGGTGCAGGAGGGCTTGACGGATGGTAGATGGGTTCTGGACTGTCAACCCGAGGCCTCTTTCATGGCTCAACTCCAGTGCATGCATTTATGTCAGGCGGTGGCCTCGGTGGCTAGGAACCCGGATGTGCCTGACAGTTTTGCTTGGTCTTGCTCCACCACGGGTGCCTATTTGCCCCACGACCACCTTTGGCTAGTGGCATTTGGAGGAGCTGGGCGCCTTTGAAGTGTAAGATTTTCACGTGGCTGGCCATGCAGTACAGGATTTGGACTTCGGATCGAAGAGCGCGACACGGCCTGCAGGACGAGCCTTCCCCGTGCTTTTTCTGCCTGCAGGATCAGGATGACACTGATCACATCCTACCCAGCTGTACGTATGCCAAGGAGGTCTGGTGCACACTTTGGGACACACTTCATATCAACATCGGAGATCAGGAGGCAGGGGAACCCACCTTTCACTGGTGGATGAGAGTCAGGGTCAGCTTCCAGAAGGCGGAGAAGAGGGGTTTCGATACTTTGTTTATTGGGACCATCTGGACTTTGTGGAAGCAACGAAACGCAAGGGTTTTTAACAGAGTTAACCAACAAATGCGACCTAGGGAAGCAGCGAGGTGGATCCTAGATGAGTTGGCAGAGTGGAAACTTGTGGCGGGAGGTGTAGGAGGTTTACAATGTTTCGTGAGAATAGCCTAGTTTTTTCTATGTTTGGTGTTGGAGTGGGTGTGTGGATACCTGAATGTTCGCATTTGGGTGTCACTTTTTGTAAATGTCTTTGCTCCCTTCTATAAACATATGGTACGCTATTGGTGTACTTTCGAAAAAAACACTACCACTACACACGTACTGTACTCTGAGCACGGTAGATCAAGAAGAGGGACGACTTCGGCAACCATTTTCTTGCTCTGAGCACGGTGGATTATCTTAGATTACCTTTTTTTAGGGAATATTATCTTAGATTACAATTCCGTCCGTACCAAAATGTAACACGTTTTTACAGTTCGGACTATAAAAATGTCTTATATTTTAGTACATATGTTTTTTTTTGAGAAATTTTTTTAGTACAATTGTAGAACATTTTAGTGGTAGTAGTAAAAGCTTCTGCGTGGTGGCACATGGGTCGGGCTTGCAGCGGAAGGATGTCCTTTTCTGGGACCCTAATATTAATTCTCAAAAGAAAAAAATAGCTGGAATATTCTTTCTTTAAAAAATATATGCTAATTCAAAAACAATATGTGTATATAATGTAATAATAAATTATTTGCATAATGTAAAAATATTACATACATTAAAAATGTACGTGACACTTCAAAGAAAAATTCCAAAGACTCGGAAAAATGTTCGTGACATATAAAAAATGTTTATCCAATGTAAAAATATTACATACATTAAAAATGTATGTGACACTTTAAAGAAAAATTCCAAAGACTCAGAAAAATGTTCGTGACATATAAAAAATGTTTATCCAATGTAAAAATATGTTCCCATAGGTTAAAAAAATGCTTATTCACATTAGGAAAATGTAGGTGACATTTAAAAAAAATATTCACGTGTGTCCAATAAAAATATCCGTGGATTTTCTAAAAATATTTCTAAAATTTAGAAAACTCCACGTAGTTTGATTAAATGCTTATTATCATTAATAAAATATACAATGTGTATTTGGAAAATATTACCGTGTATTCAAATAAGTGTTCAAAACATGTATTTTTAAATAATGTACACCATGTATTATTTGAAAAATGCCCAAACTGTATCAAAATAAATGTTTCACATGTGCGCTAAAAAGGTACATTGTGTAATGAGAAAAGGTAGACATGTGTTTAAAAAGAAGACCAATTAAAACTGAGAAAGAAGCTAAAAAACCAAACAATACAAAAAAAACAAGAAAGAAACAAAATAAAACAAAAGCTAAAACAAAGAAAGAAAAAACCAGTGAGAAAAAAATATAATGAAGGAAAAAAATCAAAGAAAATGAATGAAAAAACAAAAGAAAATGAAAAATAAAAATAACAAAGAAAAAACGGAGCGGAGAGAGCGAACCTACAGCTACCCACGGGCGATTGCACTAATGGGTCGGCCCGATTTGCTCGGTCGTAGGCGATTCCTAATAGGAATCGATACGGATGAGACATAGGCCTCACAACTTAGCATACGCTCTGCCTAAAAAAACTAAACATACGCTGGACTCTCCAGGCCTGCTCGATGATCAATGATCACGCACGGTCAATCAGCAACAATGTTTTGCCGCTTTGATTGATCCCTGGAATCGCTCGGATTTAAATGCTCGTAGATCTTTTTCCGTAATCCCTCTATATACCTCAACCTGCCGCCTGAACATGACATGGCTGTGCAGTGCCATGCCTCTGCCCCTCGGCCAACGACACTCAACAAAGCTTGTGGCTTCTTGTTGTACTACAAGTCTGACCCTAGGCCTCAGTAGCATCTCTCCGTGTCTCACGAGCCGTAAGTCCACACCTGTGTCGTTTATTGTCAGTTCCCTTCTCTGCAAATGTTTTTGAGGGGTGAAAACCAATTTATTCATCACCAAAGTCCACAACGCGTGGGATACAAGTCGGAACCTGGGGTTGGCCTAACCAAACGTGACGCCCTGGCCCTAACGAAAGTGAAAACTTGGCAAGTTTATGTGCGTCTCTATTAGCCGCACGACCCTCAAACATAAAATTACAGACGAAAGAAGAAGCTCTAATTCTAATCTCTTGGATAATTCACTTTCCCCGATACCTTTGTGCTCCATAACGTTTTCCACGTTTCTTCTTCTACTATTGTCGTTGATGAGCCCGCAGTGTTTTCCAACCAAGCCTCCCGCCGCCTTCTAGTTTCCACTAACATACGATATGCTGACTTGACCGAGAAAATACCGTTTCCCTCAAAATTCCAGCTCCAGAAGTCCTCCGTGTTGCGTGTACAGAGAGGAATACCCAATATAATCTTTGTATCCATTGGCATGAAAACCTGGTTGACACGATCTACATCCCAGGTGGTGTTGGTGTTGTCAATAGCTCGGCCACCCAGGTTGGTGGATTGGCCACACGGGAGCCGTACGGGCGTAACATCTCATTCCTCGATAGCCACGTATCTGTCCAGATGTTGGTAGATTCACCATTGCCTATTCGGCGGATGATTCCTTGCCTTAGCACATCTCGACCTTCAACTATAGCCCGCCAAACCTGACTCGGGTGACGTGGTGAGTCGTCCCATGCATGGTATTAGACCCAGGGATGGACAGCCTAGCCCACACCGCCCGACCCAAAAGCCCAACATCCGGGCTGGGCTAGGACTCAGCTTTTCTGCCTGAAGCCCGGCCCAAAAGCCCGAAAATAAGCCCGAACAAGGCATAAATCATTATTTTATGAAAAATATAGGTATAGTATATTCTTAAATATCCCAAAAATCATTATTTTAATAAAAAAAGGCACTGTTCATGTGTTTCAGGCCAAGCCGGGCTAGGCTTGGGCTTGACATTTTGAGGTCGGGCTTTACCAAGCCCGGCACGATGCATGCCCAAGTTTACATGGTATTCTCTTTTGATTGGTATATATTGGGTATAAATCAATGAAAATGCATGGGGTCATGTCTACCACGTCAATTGGTTGAGAGACCACGTCAATTGGTTGAGAGAGGTATATGACGGTTGCTTGCTAATTTGGGTGGTAGAGCGTGTCTCTAGCCAATAGGGTGCCTGCGTGCTTGTGATTCAATACGAGGTCGTGCCATATGAACTAAAGTCGATGGCTGGTGTAGTGTCTTGTTCACTTAATGGTGACATTGGGTGTAATTCATGGCAACTTTAGAGGCAATTCTACTGACGGACCGGTGGAAACATTTGTCCTTTTATTAATAGGTATATATTACAGTGTGTTTTAATGGTTGCGACATTTACAATATAGTGATTAAAGAACCATTCTTTTTTTCTAACAACATACAAGAACTACATGGCAAATATTGATGAGATAGTGTTCTACCAATTTCTATATTTATTGATTTTGGATATGAATATATGGTTTATAGGTAACAAATTTATATAAGAATATACTGATTAGTAAATTTAATATTTACTAGCAAAATGGCATGTGCGCTGCAAAGGGAGAAAAAATTAATCATAATCTCTAATGGCCATGACCACATTTTACTACATCACCGAGGTAAACTATCACTCTCAAATTTTTTTAAATCATGAACATTTTTTTAAAACTCGTGCACATATTTAAAATTGTGCACAATTTTCAAATTCGTGAAAATGCTTTTATAAATTTTCGAACATTTTCTAAAATAAGTAACATTTTTCAATTCATGAAAATTTTATACTATTTGCAACCGACAAATGTGAACATTTTTTTATACAATTTCCTGGAATCGGTGTACATTTCTAGAATCGACAAATATTTTTTTGTAAATTGCTGGAATAATTTTTGAAATTCATGAACCTTTAAAAAATTAGTGAACATTTTTTGAAATGCATGATCATTTTTTTGAATCAGCGAACATTTTATGAATGAATATACTATTTTGTAAGTCACGATTAGTTTTTGAGCCTTTAGGATATTTATCCATTCATTGACATTTTGTTCAATTTCATTAACATTTATTAATACACGTATGTTTTAAAAAATTATGAACATTTTCTGATTTCCCGAACATTTGTTTTCAAAATTTCAAACAATTTTGAATAAGCAATGATTTTCTACAAAATCGCAAACATATTTTGAAGCGACAAACATTTTATGTTTTTTCAAATTTCTCATTTGTTTTAAATTTTTGGAACTTTTGGAAGTTCCATATGATTCAAAATAGAAAAAACGAAAACAAAAAAGAAAATATAAAATATAAAAACGAAATTAAAAATACTGGCCGGCCGGACATGGGCCGGCCCAAATGGCCGCGTTGCATCTTCTCTTAGCGCGCAGAGCACAATATAGGAGGTCCCTGCTGCATGGGTTGGCCCAGTCAGGGAATTCCTCTTTGTGAAACATTTTTTATCATTTATAGATAGCATTGGTGAGTAATATTTAGTAACTTTCGGAGCAATTTTGGTGACATACCGCCAGAAGCAATAGCCTCTTTATTATTAGGTATAGATATATATATATAGCTATTAGGGGCCATCATTTTAGTTTCTTCATGGGCCCCCGAAATCTCAGCACTAACCCTTTTCACAAGAATCTCCTTCATCACAGAACCAAATATTGCCATAGTATTTCATTCATGAAGGCACTTGATCACCTTAATGCAATCCCTACTCATTTTCACTCATCGCACATCCTATATACCTTAGAGAATGATCCCCACTAAATATTTATCTCAACACGCAAGCATGCCACACATACAATTATGGATGGGATAAAACTCGTTTTAACATGCAACTATGCATGAGAAAACACCCATCACAACATGCAACCATGCATGAGAAAAGACCCACCACAACATGCAACCATGCATGGAAAAGAATAGTTCTATTTTATTTATATTTAATAAATATTTTAATACACATAATCAAATATAACAAGTCATATGTATTTTATTTTTTTCACATGTTTTCAATCTAAATGTTTCTATTTCATACAATCAAATCTCATTGAAATATATTGCAACTGATTTCCGCACCAATGCCCATCAGAGGCTAAAGCTAATGCCTTGCCGATGGCCCTTACCTCGAGAATAGCAGGTGATGTTAAACCATCATAGCAAGTCGCCGAGGCACCAGGAAGATTCCATGTTCATCTCTACACGCCGTAGTTCACGCTCCTTTGTTCAAAGTTTTGGATAGCCCCCCTGTCCACATGGATTTTTTTAACACAAGCAAAAGTTTGGTTTTTTCATTAATTAATAAGATAGTTTGCCTGGTTAATTGGCGAAAAACAGAGCAAAAACCAACACATCCAGGGCCAAGCCCATATAACGGCTGAAATAGTCAGCAAAGATCACGCCCATGGCAAGCCACACCAAGACAATCCACAAAGCCACATGCAGATTACTCCCAAAATAAAGAACATTGGAGAAGGGAACACTTTCTAGGGACTAATATTTTGTCGTTTTGTCCATCACAGTGGCACTTACCAACTGTTTGACACTCTTCATATTCTTCCCATTGACAAGACGATATAACCCTTGGGTGGTCGAAGGTGCGACAAGAGGCCTTTCATCATCTCGATGAAGTTGTTTAGAGTGTCCTTGCCCTCATTCACAGAAGTGCAACCCTTTGCAACAACCTGAACTTCGTCGGAGGTTGCAAAAGCAATGATGAAGTTGGAGGCCACCTTGTCAAATGAGGCCATTGGCTCGGCTGAATGCAAGTTCCTCTGGAGACTTCATGGGAGCAACTAACCCTGAAGGCAACAACTGAGCATTGGCGCCATCCTCCTGGGTACCTTTGGTCCCCATCTTTTGCTACCTGTGGCGCCTGCGCTGCAAGCGCCGACCCATGCATATCATTGTACACCTCTGACCGCTCCAATAAGATAATTGCATGAGCCAACCACATGTAATCCACATGGATCTTGCCATATCGGTTATGCATAACTCTAGTGCCCCTTCTCTCTTCCTGCTTGTTGATCATACCTATCTCTACCAGGTACCAAATAATAAAATTAAAGCATGTGTGTGGAGAGCGGCAATTGAAATTCTTCTTCGTGAATGGCCTGATTTCACGCTCACCGCACAGCCTAGAGCGTGACCAGCACGCAAACGAGCTCATCCTAAAATAGGGTCGTGCACAAACTAATGGGCCACAACTTTTTCCATCGGTGTATTCATAGTGATCTTACCGAACATCTTGGAGTCCATTAGATACCACACGTTTGCCATACTACACTAACAAAGGGTGACTCCAACTATCCACCTTGGCATTTGAAAGGACATGCGGTGTCCCCATGTGTGGTTTTGGTAATTGATGACAATCACTATGGACTAATGGTTGCATTGAGTTATATTTGAAGGATTTGTCCATAGGAACTTCTTGAAGTCCATGTGTTGGCTTCAAGGAGTTTATGTGTTGACCAAGGTGCTATTAAGGAATTATCCAAAGATTGGTCATGTGAGAGTTGAGCTTATTGCAAGCATGTCTTGAAGAAGAAGATTGTGTGATCATTCATGCTTACCTTCAAGGCATCATCCAAATGAAGAGAGTTGGAAAGGTTCACGGTTGATCAAGACTAAGTCAAGAGTGAATCAAGTTGATCAAATCACAAAGCATAGAAGATGTACCGAGAGGGATCAAGTGATACCATAGTATGGTAAGCATTGTCCATTACGCTTTGTGTACTAACCCATAGTCTTCATGAGAGCTCTTTGTGGGGTTAGGTTGCGGTGTGCACGTTCAAGTGATGCATCACAAAGAGATCAAGTGCTTGAAGATTGCCGTCCATTGTGGTGACAATGGACTTGTGAAGATGTGCCAAAAAGTGGCTCACCCATAATGGAGTATGGGGGAGCAATCTACTAGTCTTCACCGAGCCAACGCAATCAAGAAAGGTGGTTCTACTTGAGGAAGTCAAGATCATCTACATATAGCTCAAGTGGACTTTGTGCAAGGCAAAGGTTTGGACTTGATAGGTTCTCTATTTTACCGGTCTCATGGTGGTAGTTTGGAGATCGGGTTATAGTATCGTTTGCTGTACTATCAAGGGGGGCTCTCAAGTGAGTAGCTTGATCGCATCATTCGTAGAGAGCTCAAACCATTGCATGCTTTGATCATATTTCTTGGTTATCGTTTGGTTCTCTTTGTGAGATTTGGAGCTTATGGTCATCTTCTTGACAAGATTGAGTTCATTGAAAACGGAGTTCACATGCTTGTTCTATTGCGTTTTCAGTGTTGGAGGTTTTACCGGTCTTATTCGAGGAAGGGTTCTCACCATTTTCTTATGGGACTTTTCTAATTTGCTTCTTATTGTTATTTTTATCATGATTGTTTTAGCCCTTGTCGCTATCTTTCCAACAAACTTGGTTTAGTTGAATTCGAAGTCCGTTTGCAGAAGTTGTGTCAGTTTTGGTGTCCTCAGAAGGGCTGCAGCGGTACTACCACCCATGGGAGCGGTACTACCGCTTGGAGGGGATGTAATTTTTTACTTCCGCGGCTACTTCCGTGGCTACTTCCACTCCAGACCAAAAACTCGTCATAAGTCCAGCGGTGGTAGGCACGGATGTATTTTTTTAGTACCGCTCGCAAACAGTAGTACCGCTACCACTAGCGGCAGTACCGTAAGGACAAGCGGTAGTACCGCCCCACCGGTTATTCTTGCCTTTCGCCTCCTCATCGTTGTTTTTCAAAGGCCTACTGCCGCCCTAGCGGTAGTACCGCTCCTTGGAGCGGTAGTACCGCTTGTTGGGAAACGTAGTAATTTCAAAAAAATTCCTACACACACGCAAGATCATGGTGATGCATAACGAGAGGGGAGAGTGTTGTCCACGTACCCTCGTAGACCGAAAGCGGAAGCGTTAGCACAACGCGGTTGATGTAGTCGTACGTCTTCACGATCCGACCGATCAATTGAAGGAAATATGCCCTAGAGGCAATAATAAAGTTATTATTTATTTCCTTATATCATGATAAATGTTTATTATTCATGCTAGAATTGTATTAACCGGAAACATAATACATGTGTGAATACATAGACAAACAGAGTGTCACTAATATGCCTCTACTTGACTAGCTCGTTGATCAAAGATGGTTATGTTTCCTAACCATAGACATGAGTTGTCATTTGATTAATGGGATCACATCATTAGGAGAATGATGTGATTGACTTGACCCATTCCGTTAGCTTAGCACTTGATCGTTTAGTTTGTTGCTATTGCTTTCTTCATGACTTATACATGTTCCTATGACTATGAGATTATGCAACTCCTGTTTACCGGAGGAACAATTTGTGTGCCACCAAACGTCACAACGTAACTGGGTGATTATAAAGGCGCTCTACAGGTGTCTCCGAAGGTACTTGTTGGGTTGGCGTATTTCGAGATTAGGATTTGTCACTCCGATTGTCGGAGAGGTATCTCTGGGCCCACTCGGTAATGCACATCACTACAAGCCTTGCAAGCATTGCAACTAATGAGTTAGTAGCAGGATGATGTATTACGGAACGAGTAAAGAAACTTGCCGGTAACGAGATTGAACTAGGTATTGAGATACCGACGATCGAATCTCGGGCAAGTAACATACCGATGACAAAGGGAACAACGTATGTTGTTATGCGGTCTGACTGATAAAGATCTTCGTAGAATATGTAGGAGCCAATATGGGCATCCAGGTCCCGCTATTGGTTATTGACCAGAGAGGTGTCTCGGTCATGTGTACATAGTTCTCGAACCCGTAGGGTCCGCACGCTTAACGTTCGTTGACGATATAGTACTATATGAGTTATGTATGTTGGTGACCGAATGTTGTTCGGAGTCCGGGATGAGATCACGGACATGACGAGGAACTCCGGAATGGTCCGGAGATAAAGTTTGATATATGGGATAATAGTGTTTGGTCACCGGAAGGGTTCCGGAATTCACCGGAAGGGGTTCCGGATGTTTCCCGAAATGTTTGGGTACGAGAACACTTTATTTGGGCCAAAGGGGAAAGCCCACAAGGTTTTTGGAAAGCGCAAAAGGAAGTTTTGTGGAGTCCAGGGGCCAGCTGCCAGGGTCCCTGGCGTTTGGGTCCAGACGCCGGGAACCCTAGCGTCTGGCCCTGGAGTCCGAGAAGGACTCTTGCCTTTCGGGTGAAACTGACTTTGTGGAGGCTTTTACTCCAAGTTTCGACCCCAAGGCTCAACATATAAATAGAGGGGTAGGGCTAGCACCCAATACACATCAAGAAACGCCAAGCGGTGTGCCGGCAACCTCGTCCCCTCTAGTTTATCCTCCGTCATAGTTTTCGTAGTGCTTAGGCGAAGCCCTGCGGAGATTGTTCTTCACCAACATCGTCACGACGCCGTCGTGCTGCTGGAACTCATCTACTACTTCGCCCCTCTTGCTGGATCGAGAAGGCGAGGACGTCACCGAGCCGAACGTGTGCAGAACTCGGAGGTGCCGTGCTTTCGGTACTTGGATCGGTCGGACGTGAGGACGTATGACTACATCAACCGCGTTGATATAACACTTCCGCGAACGGTCTATGAGGGTACGTAGACAATACTCTCCCCTCTCGTTGCTATGCATCTCCATGATCCTGTGTGTGCGTAGGAAATTTTTGAAATTACTACGTTCCCCAACAGTGGCATCCGAGCCAGGTTTTATGCGTAGATGTCATATGCACGAGTAGAACACAAGTGAGTGGTGGGCGATATAAGTCATACTGCTTACCAGCATGTCATAATTTGGTTCGGCGGTATTGTTGGATGAAGCGGTCCGGACCGACATTACGCGTACGCTTACGCGAGACTAGTTCTACCGACGTGCTTTGCACACAGGTGGCTGGCGGGTGTCAGTTTCTCCAACTTTAGTTGACCCAAGTGTGGCTACGCCCGGTCCTTGCGAAGGTTAAAACAACACCAACTTGACAAACTATCATTGTGGTTTTGATGCGTAGGTAAGAACGGTTCTTGCTAAGCCCGTAGCAGCCACGTAAAATTTGCAAGAACAAAGTATAGGATGTCTAACTTGTTTTTGCAGGGCATGTTGTGATGTGATATGGTCAAGACATGATGCTAAATTTGTTTGTATGAGATGACCATGTTTTTTAACCAAGTTATCGGCAACTGGCAGCAGCCATATGGTTGTCGCTTTATTGTATGCAATGCAATCGCCCTGCAATGCTTTACTTTATCACTAAGCGGTAGCGATAGTCGTGGAAGCATAAGATTGGCGAGACGACAATGATGCTACGATGGAGATCAAGGTGTCGCGCCGGTGATGATGGTGATCATGAAGGTGCTTCGGAGATGGAGATCACAAGCACAAGATGATGATGGCCATATCATATCACTTATATTGATTGCATGTGATGTTTATCTTTTATGCATCTTATCTTGCTTTGATTGACGGTAGCATTATAAGATGATCTCTCACTAAATTATCAAAGTATAAGTGTTCTCCCTGAGTATGCACCGTTGTGAAAGTTCTTCGTGCTGAGACACCACGTGATGATCGGGTGTGATAGGCTCTACGTTCAAATACAACGGGTGCAAAACAATTGCACACGCGGAATACTCAGGTAAACTTGATGAGCCTAGCATATAACAGATATGGCCTCGGAACACAGAGACCGAAAGGTCGAGCGTGAATCATATAGTAGATATGATCAACATAGTGATGTTCACCATTGACACTACTCCATCTCACATGATGATCGGACATGGTTTAGTTGATATGGATCATGTGATCACTTAGAGGATTAGAGGGATGTCTATCTAAGTGGGAGTTCTTAAGTAATATGATTAATTGAACTTTAATTTATCATGAGCTTAGTCCTGGTAGTATTAGCATATCTATGTTGTAGATCAATAGCTCGTGATGTTGCTCCCCTGTTTATTGTGTTCCTAGAGAAAAATCATGTTGAAAAATGTTAGTAGCAATGATGCGGATTGGATCCGTGATCTGAGGATTATCCTCATTGCTGCACAGAAGAATTATGTCTTTGATGCACCGCTAGGTGATAGACCTATTGCAGGAGTAGATGCAGACGTTATGAACGTTTGGCTAGCTCAATATGATGACTACTTGATAGTTTAGTGCACCATGCTTAACGGCTTAGAATCGGGACTTCAAAGACATTTTGAATGTCATGGACCATATGAGATGTTCCAAGAGTTGAAGTTAATATTTCAAGAAAATACCCGAGTTGAGAGATATAAAGTCTCCAACAAGTTCTATAGCTAAAAAGATGGAGGAGAATAGCTCATGCAGTGAGCATGTGCTCAGATTGTCTGGGTACTACAATCGCTTGAATCAAGTGGGAGTTAATCTTCCAGATAAGATAGTGATTGACAGAATTCTCTAGTCACCATCACCAAGTTAGTAGAAATTTGTGATGAACTATGATATGCAAGGGATAACGGAAACGATTCCCAAGTTCTTCGTAATGCTGAAATCAAATAAGGTAGAAATCAAGAAAAATATCAAGTGTTGATGGTAGACAAGACCACTAGTTTCAAGAAAAGGGCAAAGGGAAGAAGGGGAACTTCAAGAAGAACAGCAAGCAAGTTGATGCTCAAGTGAAGAAGCCCAAGTATGGTCCTAAGCCTGAGACTAAGTGCTTCTACTGCAAAGGGACTGGTCACTGGAAGTGGAACTGCCCCAAGTATTTGGCGGATAAGAAGGATGGCAAAGTGAACAAAGGTATATTTGATATACAGATTATTGATGTGTATTTTACTAGTGTTCGTAGCAACCCCTCGGTATTTGATACTGGTTCAGTTGCTAAGATTAGTAACTCGAAACGGGAGTTGCAGAATGAACAGAGACTAGTTAAGGGTGAAGTGACGATGTGTGTTGGAAGTGGTTCCAAGATTGATATGATCATCATCACACACTCCCTATACTTTCAGGATTAGTGTTGAACCTAAATAAGTGTTATTTGGTGTTTGCGTTGACCATGAATATGATTTTATCATGTTTATTGCAATATAGTTATTCATTTAAGTAAGAGAATAAATTGTTGTTCTGTTTACATGAATAAAACCTTATATGGTTACACACCCAATGAAAATGGTTCGGTGGATCTCGATCGTAGTGATAGACATATTCATAATATTGAAACCAAAAGATGCAAAATTAATAATGATAGTGCAACTTATTTGTGGCACTGTCGTTTATGTCATATTGGTGTAAAGCGCATGAAGAAACTCCATGCTGATGGACTTTTGGAAACACTTGATTATGAATCACTTGATGCTTGCGAACCATGCCTCATGGGCAAGATGACTAAGACTCCGTTCTCTGGAACAATGGAGCGAGCAACTGACTTATTGGAAATAATACATACTGATGTATGCGGTCCGATGAGTGTTAAGGCTCACGGCAAGTATCATTATTTTCTGACCTTCACAGATGATTTGAGCAGATATGGGTATATCTACTTAATGAAACACAAGTCTGAAACATTTGAAAAGTTCAAAGAATTTCAGAGTGAAGTGGAGAATCATCGTAACAAGAAAATAAAAGTTTCTACGATATGATCGCAGAGGTAAAATATTTGAGTTAAGAGTTTGGCCTTCAGTTAAAACAATGTGAAATAGTTTCACTACTCACGCCACCTGGAACACCACAGTGTAATGGTGTGTCCGAACGTCATAACCGTACTTTATTAGATATGGTGTGATCTATGATGTCTCTTACCGATCTACCACTATCGTTTTGGGGTTAGGCATTAGAGACAGCTGCATTCACGTTAAATAGGGCACCATCTAAATCTGTTGAGACGACACCGTATGAACTATGGTTTGGCAAGAAACCTAAGCTGTCATTTCTTAAAGTTTGAGGTTGCAATGCTTATGTGAAAAAGTTTCAACCTGATAAGCTCAAACCCAAATCGGAGAAGTGCGTCTTCATAGGATACCCAAAAGAAAATGTTGGGTACACCTTCTATCACAGATCCGAAGGCAAGATATTCGTTGCTGAGAATTGATCCTTTCTAGAGAAGGAGTTTCTCTCGAAAGAAGTGAGTGGGAGGAAAGTAGAACTTGATGAGGTAACTGTACCTGCTCGCTTATTGGAAAGTAGTTCATCACAGAAATATGTTCCTGTGACTACTACACCAATTAGTGAGGAAGCTAATGATGATGATCATGTAACATCAGAGCAAGTTGCTACCGAACCTCGTAGGTAAACCAGAGTGAGATCCGCACCAGAGTGGTACGGTAATCCTGTTCTGGAGGTCATGTTACTTGACCATGACGAGCCTACGAACTATGAGGAAGCGATGATGAGCCAGGATTCTGCGAAATCACTTGAGGCCATGAAATCTGAGATGAGATCCATGTATGAGAACAAAGTATGGACTTTGATTGACTTGCCCATTGATCGGTGAGCCATTGAGATTAAATGGATCTTCAAGAGGAATACGGACGCTGATAGTAGTGTTACTATCTACAAAGCTAGAATTGTCGCAAAAAGGTTTTCGACAAGTTCCAGGTGTTGACTACGATGAGAGTTTCTCACTCGTATCTATGCTTAAGTCTGTCCAAATCATGTTAGCAATTGCCGCATTTTATGAAATCTGGCAAATGGATAAACAAAACTACATTCCTTAATGGATTTATTAAAGAAGAGTTGTATATGATGCAACCAGAAGGTTTTGTCAATCCTAAAGGTACTAACAAAATATGCAAGCTCCAGCGATCCATCTATGGACTGGTGCAAGCATCTCGGAGTTGGAATATACGCTTTGATAAGTTGATCAAAGCATATAGTTTTATACAGACTTACGGTGAAGCCTGTATTTATAAGAAAGTGAGTGGGAGCACTACAAAATTTCTGATAAGTATATGTGAATGACATATTGTTGATCGAAGATAATGTAGAATTATTCTGCAAAGCATAAAGGAATGTTTGAAAGGAGTTTTTCAAAGAAAGACCTCGGTGAAGCTGCTTACATATTGAGCATCAAGATCTATAGAGATAGATCAAGACGCTTGATAAGTTTTTCAATGAGTACATACCTTGACAAGATTTTGAAGTAGTTCTTGCCTGTGTTACAAGGTGTGAAGTTGAGTAAGACTCAAAACCCGACCACGGCAGAAGATAGAGAGAGAATGAAAGTCATTCCCTATGCCTCAGCCATAGGTTCTATAAAGTATGCCATGCTGTGTACCAGACCTATTGTATACCCTGCCCTGAGTTTGGCAAGGGAGTACAATAGTGATCTAGGAGTAGATCACTGGACATTGGTCAAAATTATCCTTAGTGGAATAAGGATATGTTTCTCGATTATGGAGGTGACAAAAGGTTCGTCGTAAAGGGTTACGTCGATGCAAGTTTTGACACTGATCCAGATGACTCAAAGTATCAATCTGGATACATATTGAAAGTGGGAGCAATTAGCTAGAGTAGCTCCGTGCAGAGCATTGTTGACATAGAGATTTGCAAAATACATACGGATCTGAATGTAGCAGACCCGTTGACTAAACTTCCCTCACAAGCAAAACATGATCACACCATAGTACTCTTTGGGTATTAATCACATAGCGATGTGAACTAGATTATTGACTCTAGTAAACCCTTTGGGTGTTGGTCACATGACGATGTGAACTATGGGTGTTAATCACATGGTCATGTGAACTATTGATGTTAAATCACATGGCGATGTGAACTAGATTATTGACTCTAGTGCAAGTGGGAGACTGAAGGAAATATGCCCTAGAGGCAATAATAAAGTTATTATTTATTTCCTTATATCATGATAAATGTTTATTATTCATGCTAGAATTGTATTAACCGGAAACATAATACATGTTTGAATACATAGACAAACAGAGTGTCACTAGTATGCCTCTACTTGACTAGCTCGTTGATCAAAGATGGTTATGTTTCCTAACCATAGACATGAGTTGACATTTGATTAACGGGATCACATCATTAGGATAATGATGTGATTGACTTGACCCATTCCGTTAGCTTAGCACTTGATCGTTTAGTTTGTTGCTATTGCTTTCTTCATGACTTATACATGTTCCTATGACTATGAGATTATGCAACTCCCGTTTACCGGAGGAACACTTTGTGTGCCACCAAATGTCACAACGTAACTGGGTGATTATAAAGGTGCTCTACATGTGTCTCTGAAGGTACTTGTTGGGTTGGCGTATTTCGAGATTAGGATTTGTCACTCCGATTGTCGGAGAGGTATCTCTGGGCCCGCTCGGTAATGCACATCACTATAAGCCTTGCAAGCATTGCAACTAATGAGTTAGTTGCGGGATGATGTATTACGGAATGAGTAAAGAAACTTGCCAGTAACGAGATTGAACTAGGTATTGAGATACCGACGATCGAATCTCGGGCAAGTAACATACTGATGACAAAGGGAAAAACGTATGTTGTTATGCGGTCTGACCGATAAAGATCTTCGTAGAATATGTAGGAGCCAATATGGGCATCCAGGTCCCGCTATTAGTTATTGACCAGAGAGGTGTCTTGGTCATGTCTACATAGTTCTCGAACCTGTAGGGTCCGCACGCTTAACGTTCGTTGACAATATAGTATTATATGAGTTATGTATGTTGGTGACTGAATGTTGTTCGGAGTCCGGGATGAGATCACGGACATGACGAGGAACTCCGGAATGGTCCGGAGATAAAGTTTGATATATGGGATAATAGTGTTTGTTCACCGGAAGGGTTCCAGAATTCACCGGAAGGGGTTCCGGATGTTTCTCGAAATGTTTGGGCCAAATGGGAAAGCCCACAAGGTTTTTGGAAAGCGCAAAAGGAAGTTTTGCGGAGTCCAGGGTCCAGACGCCAGGGTCCAGACGCCAGGGACCCTGGCGTCTGGCCCTGGAGTCCGAGAAGGACTCTTGCCTTTGAGGTGAAACCGACTTTGTGGAGGCTTTTACTCCAAGTTTCGACCCCAAGGCTCAACATATAAATAGAGGGGTAGGGCTAGCACCGAAGACACATCAAGAAACACCAAGCCGTGTGCCGGCAACCCCGTCCCCTCTAGTTTATCCCCCGTCATAGTTTTCGTAGTGCTTAGGCGAAGCCCTGCGAAGATTGTTCTTCACCAACACCGTCACGATGCCATCGTGCTGCCGGAACTCATCTACTACTTCGCCCCTCTTGCTGGATCGAGAAGGCGAGGACGTTACCGAGCCGAACGTGTGCAGAACTCGGAGGTGCCGTGCTTTCGGTACTTGGATCGGTCGGACGTGAAGACGTACGACTACATCAACCGCGTTGATATAACGCTTCCACGAACGGTCTACGAGGGTACGTAGACAACACTCTCCCCTCTCGTTGCTATGCATTTCCATGATCCTGCGTGTGCGTAGGAAATTTTTGAAATTACTACGTTCCCCAACATCAAGTACCGAACGCACGGCACCTTCGAGTTCTGCACACGTTTAACTCGATGACGTCCCTCGAACTCCGATCCAGCCGAGTGTTGAGGGAGAGTTTCATCAGCACGACGGCGCGGTGACAATGTTGATGTTCTACTGACATAGGGCTTCGCCTAAGCACTGCTACGATATGATCGAGGTGGATTATGGTGGAGGGGGGCACCGCACACGGCTAATTGATCAAGAGATCAATTGTTGTGTCTATGGGGTGCCCTTGGCCACGTATATAAAGGAGTCGAGGAGGGGAGGGGCCGACCCTCTCTATGGCGCGCCCTAGGGGAGTCCTACTCCCACCGGGAGTAGGATTCCCCCTTTCCTAGTAGAACTAGGAGCCCTTCCAAGTAGTAGGAGTAGGAGAGAAGGAAAGGGAAGGGAAAAGGAGAAGGAAGGAAGGGCCCCCCTCCCTAGTCCAATTCGGACGAGCCCATGGGGAGGGGTGCGGCCACCCTTTGAGGCCTTTCTCTCCTTTCCCGTATGGCCCATTAAGGCCCAAAATACGAATTCCCGTAACTCCCTGGTACTCCCGAAAATACCCGAATCACGTGGAACCTTTTCCGATGTCCGAATATAGTCGTCCAATATATCTATCTTTACGTCTTGACCATTTCGAGACTCCTCGTCATGTCCCTGATCTCATCCGGGACTCCGAACTCCTTCAGTACATCAAAACACATAAACTCATAATATAACCATCATCGAACTTTAAGCGTGCGGACCCTATGGGTTGGAGAACTATGTAGACATGACCGAGACACGTCTCCGGTCAATAACCAATAGCGGAACGTGAATGCTCATATTGGCTCCTACATATTCTACAAAGATCTTTATCGGTCAAACCGCATAACAACATACGTTGTTTCCTTTGTCATTAGTATGTTACTTGCCCGAGATTCAATCGTCGGTATCTCAATACCTAGTTCAATCTCGTTACCGGAAAGTTTCTTTACTCGTTCCGTAATACATCATCCCGCAACTAACTCATTAGTTGCAATGCTTGCAAGGCTTATAGTGATGTGCATCACCGAGTGGGCCCAGAGATACCTCTCTGACAATCGAAGTGACAAATCCTAATCTCGAAATACGCCAACCCAACAAGTACCTTCGGAGACACCTGTAGAGCACCTTTATAATCACCCAGTTACGTTGTGACGTTTTGTGGCACACAAAGTGTTCCCCCAATAAATGGGAGTTGCATATTCTCATAGTCATAGGAACATGTATAAGTCATGAAGAAAGCAACAGCAACAAACTAAACGATCAAGTGCTAAGCTAACGGAATGGGTCAAGTCAATCACATCATTCTCCTAATGATGTGATCCCATTAATCAAATGACAACTCATGTCTATGGTTAGGAAACATAACCATCTTTGATCAACGAGCTAGTCACGTAGAGGCATACTAGTGACACTCTGTTTGTCTATGTATTCACACATGTATTATGTTTCCGGTTAATACAATTCTAGCATGAATAATAAACATTTATCATGATATAAGGAAATAAATAATAACTTTATTATTGCCTCTAGGGCATATTTCCTTCAGTCTCCCACTTGCACTAGAGTCAATAATTTAGTTCACATCGCCATGTGATTTAATACCAATAGTTTACATCACCATGTGATTAACACCAATAGTTCACATCGACATGTGACCAACACCCAAAGGGTTTACTAGAGTCAATAATCTAGTTCACATCGCTATGTGATTAACACCCAAAGAGTACTAAGGTGTGGTCATGTTTTGCTTGTGAGAGAAGTTTAGTCAACAGGTCTGCCACATTCAGATCCGTAAGTATTTTGCAAATTTATATGCCAAGAATGCTCTGCACGGAGCTACTCTAGCTAATTGCTCCCACTTTCAATATGTATCCAGATTGATACTTTGAGTCATCTGGATCAGTGTCAAAATTTGCATCGACGTAACCCTTTACGATGAGCCTTTTTTTGTCACCTCCATAATCGAGAAACATATCCTTATTCCACTAAGGATAATTTTGACCGCTATCCAATGATCTACTCCTAGATCACTATTGTACTCCCTTGCCAAAAACAGTGTAGGGTATACAATAGATCTGGTACATAGCATGGCATATTTTTTAGAACCTATGGCGAAGGCATAGGGAATGACTTTCATTCTCCTTCTATCTTCTACCCGTGGTCGGTCTTTGAGTCTTACTCAGTTTCACACCTTGTAACACATGCAAGAACTCTTTCTTTGACTGTTCCATCTTGAACTACTTCAAAATCTTGTCAAGGTATGTACTCATTGAAAAACTTATCAAGTGTCTTGATCTATCTCTATAGATCTTGATGCTCAATATGTAAGAAGCTTCACTGAGGTCTTTCTTTGAAAAACTCCTTTCAAACACTCCTTTATGCTATGCAGAATAATTATATATTATCTCCGATCAACAATATGTCATTCACATATACTTATCAAAAATGCTGTAGTGCTCCCACTCACTTTCTTGTAAATACAAGCTTCACTGCAAGTCTGTATAAAACTATATGCTTTGATCAACTTATCAAAGCGTATATTCCAACTCCGAGATGCTTGCATATTTTGTTAGCACTTTTAAGATTGACAAAAACTTTCTTGTTGCATCATATACAACTCTTGTTTAATAAATCCATTAAGGAATGTAGTTTTGTTTATCCATTTTCCAGATTTCATAAAATGTGGCAATTGCTAACATGATTCGGACAGACTTAAGCATAGATACGAGTGAGAAACTCTCATCGTAGTCAACACCTTGAACTTGTCGAAAACCTTTTACGACAATTCTAGCTTTGTAGATAGTAACACTACTATCAGCGTCCGTCTTCCTCTTGAAGATCCATTATATCTCAATGGCTCGCCGATCTTTGGGCAAGTCAATTCAAAGTCCATACTTTGTTATTATACATGGATCTCATCTCAGATTTCATGGCCTCAAGCCATTTCGTGGAATCTGGGCTCATCATCGCTTCCTCATAGTTCGTAGGCTCGTCATGGTCAAGTAACATGACCTCCAGAACAGGATTACCGTACCACTCTAGTGCGGATCACACTCTGGTTTACCTATGAGGTTCGGTAGTAACTTGATCTGAAGTTACATGATCATCATCATTAGCTTCCTCACTAATTGGTGTAGTAGTCACATGAACAGATTTCTGTGATGAACTACTTTCCAATAAGGGAGCAGGTATAGTTACCTCATCAAGTTCTACTTTCCTCCCACTCACTTCTTTCGAGAGAAACTCCTTCTCTAGAAAGGATCCATTCTCAGCAATGAATATCTTGCCTTCAGATCTGTGATAGAAGGTGTACGCAACATTTTCTTTTGGGTATCCTATGAAGACGTACTTCTCCGATTTGGGTTTGAACTTATCAGGTTGAAACTTTTTCAGATAAGCATTGCAACCTCAAACTTTAAGAAATGACAGCTTAGGTTTCTTGCCAAACCATAGTTCATATGGTGTCATCTCAACGTGTTTAGATGGTGCCCTATTTAACGTGAGTGTAGTTGTCTCTAATGCATAACCCCAAAACGATAGTGGTAGATCGGTAAGAGACATCATAGATTGCACCATATCTAATAAAGTACGGTTACGACGTTCGAACACACCATTACACTGTGGTGTTCCAGGTGGCGTGAGTAGTGAAACTATTTCACATTGTTTTAACTGAAGGCAAAACTCGTAACTCAAATATTTTACTTCTGCGATCATATCATAGAAACTTTTATTTTTGTTACGATGATTCTCCACTTCACTCTGAAATTCTTTGAACTTTTCAAATGTTTCAGACTTGTGTTTCATCAAGTAGATATACTCTTATCTGCTCAAATCATCTGTGAAGATCAGAAAATAATGATACCTGCCGCGAGCCTCAATATTCATCGGACCACATACATCAGTATGTATGATTTCCAACAAATCTGTTGCTCGCTCCGTTGTTCCGGAGAACGGAGTCTTAGTCATCTTTGCCCATGAGGCATGGTTCGCAAGCATCAACTGATTCATAATCAAGTGATTCCAAAAGCCCATCAGCATGGATTTTCTTCATGCACTTTACACCAATATGACCTAAACGGCAGTGCCACAAATAAGTTGCACTATCATTATTAACTTTGCATCTTTTGGCTTCAATATTATAAAAATGTGTATCACCACGATCGAGATCCAACAAACCATTTTCATTGGGTGTATGACCATAGAAGGTTTTATTCATGTAAACAGAACAACAATCATTCTCTAACTTACATGAATAACCGTATTGCAATAAACATGATCCAATCATATTCATGCTCAACGCAAACACTAAATAAAATTTATTTTAGGTTTAACACTAATCCCAAAAGTATAGGGAGTGTGCGATGATGATCATATCAATCTTGGAACCATTTCCAATACACATCGTCACTTCACCCTTAACTAGTCTTTGTTCATTCTGCAACTCCCGTTTCGAGTTACTATTCTTAGCAACTGAACTAGTATCAAATACTGAGGGGTTGCTATAAACATTAGTAAAGTACACATCAATAACATGTATATCAAATATACCTATGTTCACTTTGCCATCCTTCTTATCTGCCAATTACTTGGGGTAGTTCCACTTCCAATGACCAGTCCCTTTGCAGTAGAAGCACTCAGTTTCAGGCTTAGGTCCAGACCTGGTTTTTTTTTTCACTTGAGTAGCAACTTGTTTGCTGTTCTTCTTGAAGTTCCCATTTCTTCCCTTTGCCCCTTTACTTGAAAATAGTGGTTTTGTTTACCATCAACACTTGATGCTTTTCTTGATTTCTACCTTCGTTGATTTCAGCATCACGAAGAGCTTCGGAATCGTTTCCGTTATCCCTTGCATATTATAGTTCATCATGAAATTCTACTAACTTGGTGATGGTGACTAGAGAATTCTGTCAATCACTATTTTATCTGGAAGATTAACTCCCACTTGATTCAAGTGATTGTAGTACCCAGACAATCTGAGCACATGCTCACTGCTTGAGCTATTCTCCTCCATCTTTTAGCTATAGAACTTGTTGGAGACTTCATATCTATCAACTCGGGTATTTACTTGAAATATTAACTTCAACTCCTGGAACATCTCATATGGTCCATGACGTTCAAAACGTCTTTGAAGTCCCGATTCTAAGCCGTTAAGCATGGTGCACTAAACTATCAAGTAGTCATCATATTGAGCTAGCCAAACGTTCATAACGTCTGCATCTGCTCCTGCAATAGGTCTGTCACCTAGCGGTGCATCAAGGACATGATTCTTCTATGCAGCAATGAGGATAATTCTCAGATCACGGATCCAATCCGCATCATTGCTACTAATATTTTTCAACTTAGTTTTCTCTAGGAACATATCAAAAATAAAACAGGGGAGCTAAATGCGAGCTATTGATCTACAACATAGATATGCTAATACTACCAGGACTAAGTTCATGATAAATTTAAGTTCAGTTAATCATATTACTTAAGAACTCTCACTTAGATAGACATCCCTCTAATCCTCTAAGTGATCACGTGATCCATATCAACTAAACCATGTCCGATCATCACGTGAGATGGAGTAGTTTCAACGATAAACATCACTATATTGATCATATCTACTATATGATTCACGCTCGACCTTTCGGTCTTCGTGTTCCGAGGCCATATCTGTTATATGCTAGGCTCGTCAAGTTTAACCTGAGTATTCCGTGTGTGCAACTTTTTTGCACCCGTTGTATTTGAACGTAGAGCCTATCACACCCGATCATCACGTGGTGTCTCAGCATGAAGAACTTTCGCAACGGTGCATACACAGGGAGAACACTTGTACCTTGATAATTAGTGAGAGATCATCTTATAAAGCTACTGTCGAACTAAGCAAAATAAGATGTATAAAAGATAAACATCACATGCAATCAATATAAGTGATATGATATGGCCATCATCATCTTGTGCTTGTGATCTCCATCTCCGAAGCACCATCATGATCACCATCGTCACCGGCGCGACACCTTGATCTCCATCGTAGCATCGTTGTTGACTCGCCAATCTTATGCTTCCACGACTATCGCTACCGCTTAGTGATAAAGTAAAGCATTACAGGCGATTGTATTGCATACAATAAAGCGACAACCATATGGCTCCTGCCAATTGCTGATAACTCGGTTACAAAACATGATCATCTCATACAATATTAGCATCACGTCTTGACCATATCACATCACAACATGCCCTGCAAAAACAAGTTAGATGTCCTCTACTTTGTTGTTGCAAGTTTTACGTGGCTGCTACAGGCTTAGCAAGAACCGTTCTTACCTACGCATCAAAACCACATCGATAGTTTGTCAAGTTGGTGCTGTTTTAACCTTCACAAGGACCGGGCGTAGCCACACTCGGTTCAACTAAAGTTGGAGAAACTAACACCCGCCAACCACCTATGTGCAAAGCACGTAGGTAGAACCAGTCTCGCGTAAGCGTACGCGTAATGTCGGTCCGGGCCGCTTCATCCAACAATACCGCCGAACCAAAGTATGACATGCTGGTAAGCAGTATGACTTATATCACCCACAACTCACTTGTGTTCTACTCGTGCATATAACATCAACGCATAAAACCTGGCTCGGATGCCACTGTTGGGAAACGTAGTAATTTCAAAAAATTTCCTACGCACACGCAAGATCATGGTGATGCATAGCAACGAGAGGGGAGAGTGTTGTCCACGTACCCTCGTAGACCGAAAGCGGAAAAGTTAGCACAACGCGGTTGATGTAGTCATACGTCTTCACGATCCGACCGATCAAGTACCGAACGCACGGCACCTCCGAGTTCTGCACACGTTCAACATGATGACGTCCCTCGAACTGCGATCCAACCGAGTGTTGAGGGAGAGTTTCATCAGCATGATGGCGTGGTGACGACGTTGATGTTCTACCGACGCAGGGCATCACCTAAGCACCGCTACGATATGATCGAGGTGGATTATGGTGGAGGGGGGCACCGCACACGGCTAAGAGATCAAGGGATCAATTGTTGTGTCTATGGGGTGCCCCCTGGCCACGTATATAAAGGAGTGGAGGAGGGGAGGGGCCGGCCCTCTCTATGGTGCGCCCTAGGGGAGTCCTACTCCCACCGGGAGTAGGATTCCCTCTTTCCTAGTAGAACTAGGAGCCCTTCCAAGTAGTAGGAGTAGGAGAGAAGGGAAGGGAAGGGAAAAGGAGAAGGAAGGAAGGGGGCTGCTACATCTTGAGCTTGCGTTGGTTTTCCCCGAAGAGGAAGGGATGATGCAGCAGAGTAGCGTAAGTATTTCCCTCAGTTTTTGAGAACCAAGGTATCAATCCAGTAGGAGGCCATGCTCAAGTCCCTCGTACCTGCACAAAACGATAGCTACTTGCAACCAACGCGATTAGGGGTTGTCAATCCCTTCACGGTCACTTACGAGAGTGAGATCTGATAGATATAGTATTTTTGGTATTTTCGGTATAAAGATGCAAAGTAAAAAGTAAAAGCAAAATAAAAAGCAAAGCAAGATTAAAGTGATGGAGATTGATATGATGAGAATAGACCCGGGGGCCATAGGTTTCACTAGTGGCTTCTCTCAAGAGCATAAGTATTCTATGGTGGGTGAACAAATTACTGTTGAGCAATTGATAGAATTGAGCATAGTTATGAGAATATCTAGGCATGATCATGTATATAGGCATCACGTCCGTGACAAGTAGACCGAAACGATTCTGCATCTACTACTATTACTCCACTCATCGACCGATATCCAGCATGCATCTAGAGTATTAAGTTAAAAACAGAGTAACGCTTTAAGCAAGATGACATGATGTAGAGAGATAAATTCATGCAATATGAAATAAACCCCATCTTGTTATCCTCGATGGCAACGATGCAATACGTGCCTTGCTGCCCCTTCTGTCACTGGGAAAGGACACCGCAAGATCGAACCCAAAGCTAAGCACTTCTCCCATGGCAAGAACTACCAATCTAGTTGGCCAAACCAAACGGATAATTCGAAGAGACTTGCAAAGATAACCAATCATACATAAAAGAATTCAGAGAAGATTCAAATATTATTCATAGATAGACTTGATCATAAACCCACAATTCATCGGTCTCAACAAACATACTGCAAAAAGAAGATTACATCGAATAGATCTCCACAAGAGAGGGGGAGAACTTTGTATTGAGATTCAAAGAGAGAGAAGAAGCCATCTAGCTACTAACTATGGACCCGAAGGTCTGAGGTAAACTACTCACACTTCATCGGAGGGGCTAGGATGATGTAGAAGCCCTCCGTGATGACGGCCCTCTCCGGCGGAGCTCCGGAACAGGCCCCAAGATGGGATCTCGTGGATCAGAAAGTTACGGCGGTGGAATTAGGTTTTTGGCTCCTGTTCTGATCGTTTGGGGGTACATATGTATATATAGGAGGAAGGAGTACGTTGGTGAAGCATCAAGGGGCCCACGAGGCAGGGGGCGCGCCCTAGGGGGGCGCCCCCCACCCTCGTGACCGCCTCTTTTGTTCCTTGGCGTAGGGTCCAAGTCTCTTGAATCACGTTTGGTGAGAAAATCACGTTCCCGAAGGTTTTATTCCGTTTGGACTCCGTTTGATATTCCGTTTCTTCGAAACACTGAAATAGGCAAAAAACAGCAATTCTAGGCTGGGCCCCCGGTTAATAGGTTAGTCCCAAGAATAATTTAAAAGTGGAAAATAAAGCCCAATATAGTTCAAAACAGTAGATAATATAGCATGTAGCAATCAAAAATTATAGATACGTTGGTGACGTATCAGGGGCGCCCCCCCTACCTAGTCCAATTCGGACCAGCCCATGGGGAGGGGTGCGGCCACCCTTTGAGGCCTTTCTCTCCTTTCCCGTATGGCCCATTAAGGCCCAAAATACGAATTCCCGTAACTCCCCGGTACTCCCGAAAATACCCGAATCACTCGGAACCTTTTCCGATGTCCGAATATAGTCGTCCAATATATCGATCTTTACTTCTACGAAGATCTTTATCGGTCAAACCGCATAACAACATACATTGTTCCCTTTGTCATCGGTATGTTACTTGCCCGAGATTCGATCGTCGGTATCTCAATACCTAGTTCAATCTCATTACCGGCAGGTCTCTTTACTCGTTCCATAATACATCATCCCGCAACTAACTCATTAGTTGCAATGCTTGCAAGGCTTATAGTGATGTGCATTACCGAGTGGGCCCAGAGATACCTCTCCGACAATTGGAGTGACAAATCCTAATCTCGAAATACACCAACCCAACAAGTACCTTCAGAGACACCTGTAGAGCACCTTTATAATCACCCAGTTATGTTGTGACGTTTGGTGGCACACAAAGTGTTCCTCCGGTAAACGGGAGTTGCATAATCTCATAGTCATAGGAACAGGTATAAGTCATGAAGAAAGTAATAGCAACAAACTAAACGATCAAGTGCTAAGCTAACGGAATGGGTCAAGTCAATCACATCATTCTCCTAATGATGTGATCGTTAATCAAATGACAACTCATGTCTATGGTTAGGAAACATAACCATCTTTGATCAACGAGCTAGTCAAGTAGAGGCATACTAGTGACACTCTGTTTGTCTATGTATTCACACATGTATTATGTTTCTGGTTAATACAATTCTAGCATGAATAATAAACATTTATCATGATATAGGGAAATAAATAATAACTTTATTATTGCCTCTATGGCATATTTCCTTCACCGCTCGGTGCAGGTTGTGAGCATAACGGTTGGATTTTCCCCCACCTATAAAAGGGGGGCTTATTCCCCAATGAATCTTATCCCTTGAGCTTGTGTTCTTACCCCATTGTTGACCTTCTACGATCTTGCTATCTCTCAATCCCTCCATGGATTCTTGCTAGTCTTGGGGGAAAAGAGAGAGGAGATCTAGATTCACATTTCCACCAATCACTTTCTCCTCTATGTGAGGGGAACCCCTTGGATCTAGATCTTGGAGTTATTGGTGTTCTCCTTCTTGTTCTTCCTCTCATTTCCCTCCCTAGCATTAGTTGTTCTGGTGGGATTTTGGAGAGAAGGACTTGTGCACTCCGTGTTCCCTTGCCATTGCATTGTTACATAGGTTTGAGTTCTCCACGGTGATACATGGAAGTTACAAGTTGATAAGCTTATTACTCTTGGGTGCTTGGTACCCTTGAGCTTGTTCCTCTTGGGTGCTTGAGCGCCCTAGACGGTTGGTGGTGTTTGGAGCTCAATCATTGTGGTGTAAAGCTCCGGGCAAGCGTCGGGGTCTCCAATTAGGTTGTGGAGATCGCCCCAAGCAATTTGACGGGCACCGGTGACCGCCCCCAAGGGTTGCTAAAGTGTACGGGTTCGGTGACCGCCCCCAAGGGTTGCCAAAGTGTACGGGTTCGGTGACCGCCTCCAAGGGTTGCCATTTGTACGGGTTCGGTGACCGCCCTCAAGGGTCCCTTAGTGGAATCACGGCATCTTGCATTGTGCGAGGGCGTGAGGAGATTACGGTGGCCCTAGTGGCTTCTTGAGGAGCATTGTGCCTCCACACCGCTCCAAACGGAGATTAGCATCCGCACGGGTGTGAACTTCGGGATATATCGTCGTCTCCGCATGCCTCGGTTATCTCTTACCCGAGCCCTTTACTTATGCACTTTACTTTGTGATAGCCATATTGTTTCTTGTCATATATCTTGCTATCACCTAGTAGTTTATCTTGCTTAGCGTAAGTTGTTGGTGCACATTGGTGAGCCTAGTTGTTGTAGGTTTTGTGTTTGACGAATTAACCGCTAGGTTTATTCCGCATTTGTTCAAGCATAAACCGTAATTATTTTAAATCTCCTATTCACCTCCCCCTCTAGGCGACATCCACGATCTTTCAGCATTACACAGTGAGCATGCCGCAGATGGCACCATGTACGTGTGGTATCTAACCTTCCTGGTCGGCGGAGAGGCCCGGGGCGGAGCGCCATGCAAATTTATACAAGCAATTTCCATTGAACTTTGACAACCCGTAGATTCATCTAGAAATCCCGCTTACTTTAGATGACTATGGGAAGTGTTCAAGCCAATCTCCATGACTCATTTTCATCTACATGATCATGTGGTAGACCGTACACAGACTGGTTGGAGAATATTTAGTTCTTCGCATAATGCGATGCCAAAAAATCAGTCTACACCACATGGTTGTGGCAGTGCACGTGGCCGTTCCCATTCTTTTCTTCTTCTTTAGGGCTTGTTGAGTTATGCCCTCAGCAGAACCTTGTAGTACTGTGTTTGTATGCGTGTGTGGTGTGATCCTTTGTGTTGGAACTTTGTGGTTCTTGTGGTTTGTTTTATATATAAAGCGGGGCAAAAGCTTTTTTTGGTATTGCGAATAATTTCAACATCCATTGGTTAATAATGCTCGTTCAATATTGAGACATCTGAACTTCTTAATTCCTCTTGAATATAATTGCAACCATCATCGAGGGATCCACTTGTCCAACAAAAATCTAGTTTGGGTGCCATCACCAAATCCTCCAGAATAAACCTCGACACATTATGTCACAACCTTCACAAATGCCTTTCCAAATTCGAGACGACATGTGCTCCCAACTTATATGCTTCAAGAAAGTACATGAAAAAACGATTAAGGTTGTTACATAATATGCCATGCATTACGCCAATGAAGCCATGTTGAAGATCCCGATGTCTCCGAAGCCCATACCACCCATATATATTTTCCTCTCTCTTCGCATTGCCCCACCCAAAATTCCCAATGAGAGATATAATAAGCTGACAAACTTCCCGTGGTAACTTGAAACAAGCCATAGAGTCTATGGGGATAGCCTGTGCAATAGACTTAGTTAAAATCTCTTTACTAGCTGAAGTTATCACCCCCTAGGTTGGGAGCAACCGGTCTCGAAGTGTCACTTGCCGGCTTTCAAATTTTCCTTCTCAGGTTTCTACAAAGTTTTAACTTTAAAATGAAGTAATTATTTTTCGAACCAAACGTGAAAAGGAAGGGGTATGACTATGTGCCGCTTGCTGCGAGCCCTACCATGGCTCGCCTGCAGGGAGCACGTATTGGGTCGGCCCAGCAACCACGTCACATTATCATGCTGACGTCATGTCATTTGTCCCCCCCCCTGTTTTCTATTCACACTTTTGTTTTTATACTTTTGTTATATTTCAAAATATATAGAATTCACATACAATTTAAAATTTTGAATCTTGCATTTTTTTAAATGTAACATATGTATAGAAATATGTTTGTAATGTATATGAAAAATGTACAATGTCAATCAAGTAAATGTACGTGATATTTTTAAAAAAATGTCCATACATTGTAAATAAAATCATGTATTTTGAAAAATATTCATAGATTAAAAAAATGTACGTTAAGAGAATTTCACAAGTTTCAAAAATGTGTTCATGATATTTTCAAAAAAATATTGCATAGTTAAGAAAAGGTGGGGTTTGCTATTTTTTCCAATGTGTATTAAAAAAATGTTTCACCTGCATTTGAAAAAATGTTCAAAACATGTTGTTTGGGAAAAAATAAATATGTATTTAAAAAATGTGGAACATTTAAAGAATGTTTTATATGTATATGAAAAATGTACAGGGTGTATGGAAAATGTAGGCGTTGAAATATATATTACAAATATGTAAGTCTTGTATTTGAAAATGTTAAATATGTATAAAAAATGTTCCTAACATATATGAAAAAAGTACAATGCGTATTAAAAATATAAACATGTGTTGACAAAAAGGAAAAGGAAGGGAAAAGCCAAAGTAAACCATAGAAATTTGGTGAAAACCAAAGAAATAAGCAAAGAAACCAAGAAAGTAACAAAGAAATCCGAGGAAAAAAGAAACAAAAAGGAAAAAGGAAAGGAAGATAGCGGGATATATAAGACCAAAAAATCTAAATAAAATTAAAAAAACTCTGAAAAAAGGAAAACGGAAAATAGAAGAGTAGAAAAAACAGAGAAAACCAATATAAAACTGGGCTACAAAGAGTGGGAAAAACCAAAAAATAAAGTCGTGCCGTCCTGCTGTGTTGGGCCGGCCTGCTAGTGCCTCGATCTTTTCTTTCATAGCCCTGGCGAAAAGAAAGACCGGCCCACGCCTTTGCAGAGTCGTCGAATAAGGTGTAGCCTCTTGCTCGACAAATAAACCTAGCTCCTGCTCGTCACTCGTCGCTTGTCAGGAGTTTTGGTCCGAGTCGGAGGGCGGCGTCGTGGACCCAACGACGAAAACAAATAAGCCCTAAAATGTGGATTGCTCGCCCCCGATCTCTGCGGTAAGTGGAGCCTAAGAGGAGCCGCCGCCGGCCGAAAATTTCGCTCCACAGGTTGCCCCTGTCATTAGGCCTATTAGGCTGCTATCAATGCATCAGTGGAATTGCAAGATCTGGAAAAACCTGTGTGCCTCCCGCGTCGCCCTCCTCGGGCGAGGCGACCAGGGCGGTTCCCCACTCCTCCCCCTCCACGCGAGTCGCCGCCCCCTTCCCCCTCGCCGCTACCGCCGGCGGGCGCGGCCAGGCGTTGCCCGCGCAGCGCCCCACAGTCTGGCGGTGGCGGCCCTCCTTCTTCCCCCGTCGCTGGACCCCGGCTCGAGCGAGCGGTCCTGGCGGCGGAGCCCTTCGGTCGGCGGCGTTCTGGCGCAGATCTGGATGGCGGCGGTGCGGAGGCGTTGCCCCTTGGCGGCGGTGACGGCCCATGGCTTGCGGCGGCCGGCGGCGCCCGGCTGGCCCAGATCTAGGCCCTACGGGCCCGATCTGGGTCGGGACGGGCCTGTTGGGTGGACGCAGTGGGTTGTTCTCCGGTGGTTCCGGCGAGCTCCTCGCGACAGGGACGACGGTTGCTGTGCCGCGACTGTTGCAACATGGCAGCGGAGCTTCACGGGCCCGCGCTGGGCCTAGCCAGACATTTGGTCTGGTGTGCCTCTGCTGCTATGCCCGGTCTGCTACCGCCTAAGCCAGTGGAGGTTGTTCCCTCCCTCATGGCTGCGGTGCTGCTGGTCCTTGTCTATGGGTGTCTTGTTTGGATCCGGCCGGCCTCGCTTCGTTGGCGGTGGTGAGACGACGGCGGTGTCCTCGTGACTGTGTTGGCGCATGTTGGTGGGCGGCGGGTGTGGTGGAGCCGAAGATTGGTCCTGGGTGGTGGGCGCAAGAGGTCGGGAGAAATCCATGCCGGGTCTTGCGGGCACCAACGCGGTGACGCCTGCGGGCGCCGCCATCCTTCTTGAAGGGCGTCGGGTGACCTTCTCCCCCCTCTACCCTTCGTGTACCGGGAGAAATCCTAGGATTCGTCCGGGCAGCAGCGTCGTCATCGTCGTATTCCTTCTTTAAGGTGGTGCTTGGTACACGGCAACTCGGTGGCTTTGGAGCGTGGTGGTTATCTTCGGTGGGTGCAGCGGTCGCGGTGTGCCGTAGCTTTCGTTGATCCGGCGTTGTTGGCATTTCTTCTCTTATTTTCTCTTGTTATTTCTTTTGGGCATGCTTGTGCTGTTTGCCCCATCGGTGATCGGAATGTTGTATCAGGTGGTTGCTATATCAATATAGCGGGGCGAAAGCCTATTTCGGTATCAATGCATCGGTGCTTATAGTCATAGATGAGGTGCTAAGCACATTAAATAGCTTAGCAACTATACTCCTCAATATATAGGTTCTTAGCTTATGGTAGCTAAGCTTGCTTCATTTAATGATTTAGCAACTAAAGCTCTCCATGTATTGATGGGATTTCTTCATTTAAATGTTTTGCCTAGGTTCACGCACTTAGCATTGTTTCTTCCTCGGGTCACCACACCCATCTCCCTGTTCTTAAATAACTTCACATCAGATTTTTTGCCTACGTGGAAGTCTTAGCACATGTACAAGGTGGAGCATTGGGAGGGGCCTTATTACCTTCCAATTTCCCCACTGCTGCAACCACAATTTTTTGTTTGTTTGTGTTAAGCACATTACATGTGGGCGACAGAGCTACTGAAGATGCGATTTTATGATGCGAACTAGAGACGATTCTAGTTTTAGAAAAAACAGTTCAAACATGCTTACATTACAATATGAGGTTCTTAACCATGCTCCTGAATGTTCTTTTATCAACACTGGAATGAGGAATTTGATGGAGAAAATATAACTACCAGGCCATCTTTTTTTTCACAACCTCCCCTTCCCGAGGCACTCCTGCGGGCGCCCCCGGGAGGAAACCCTAGCGCTGCCCTCGTCGCCGCCTTCGCCTCAACCCCCTCCCTCGCCGCCGCCTGGGACGTCACCGGCCAAAGGCCGTGTGGCGTTGGCGGTGGCGGGGCGGCTCTCTCCCGCACGCAGTTGGGGATTGATACGTCTTCGTCGTATCTATAATTTTTTATTGTTCCATTCCAATATTCTATAACTTTTACATACTTTTGGCAACTTTTTATAATATTTTTGGGACTAACATATTGATCCAGTGCCCAGTGCCAGTTCCTGTTTGTTGCATGTTTTTTGTTTCGCAGAAAATCCATATCAAACGGAGTCCAACCGGGATAAAAACTTATGGAGATTTTTTTGGAATATATGTGAATTTTGGGAAGTGGAATCAACGTGAGACGATGCCCGAGGGGCCCACGAGGGTGAGGGGCGTGCCCTAGGGGGTAGGGTGCGCCCTGGGCCCTCGTGGACACTCCGTAGGGAAATTGGTGCCCTTCTTTCGCCGCAAGGAAGTGAATATCCGGATAAAAATCGTGTCAGAATTTCAGCCCAATCGCAGTTACGGATCTCCGGGAATTTAAGAAACGGTGAAAAGGCAGAATCAGGGAGCGTAGAAACAGAGAGAGAGAGAGAGATCCAATCTCGAAGGGGCTCTCGCCCCTCCGCTGCCATGGAGGCCATGGACCAGAGGGGAAACCCTTCTCCCATCTAGGGGGAAGGTCAAGGAAGAAGAAGAAGAAGAAGGGGGCTCTCTCCCCCTCTCTCCCGGTGGCGCCGGACCGCCACCGGGCCATCATCACGACAACGATCTACACCAACATCTTCACCGCCGTCATCACCAACTCTTCCCCCCCTCTATGCAGCGGTGTAACCCCTCTTTTACCCGTTGTAATCTCTACTTAAACATGCTGCTCAACGCCATATATTATTTCCCAATGATGTATGGCTATCCTATGATGTTTGAGTAGATCCGTTTTGTCCTATGGGTTAATTGATGATCGTGATTGGTTTGATTTGCATGTTTTATTATTGGTGTTGTCCTATGGTGCTCTCCGTGTCACGCAAGCGTGAGGGATCCCCGTTGTAGGGTTTGCAATATGTTCATGATTTGCTTATGGTGGGTGGTGTCAGTGACAGAAGCACAAACTCGAGTAAGTAGGTTGTTTGCGTATGTGAGTAAAGAGGACTTGATGCCTTATAATGCTATGGTTGGGTTTTACCTTAATGATCTTTAGTAGTTGTGGATGCTAGCTAGAGTTCCAATCATAAGTGCATATGATCCAAGAAGAGAAAGTATGTTAGCTTATGCCTCTCTCTCATACAAAATTGCAATAATGATTACCGGCCTAGTTATCGATTGCCTAGGGACAAATAACTTTCTCGTGACAAAAAGATCTTTACTAAAACTAACTTAGTTGTGTCTTTATCTAAACAGCCCCTAGCTTCTATTTACATGCTCTTTATTATCTTGCAAACCTAGCCTACAATACCTACAAAGTACTTCTAGTTTCATACTTGTTCTAGGTAAGGCGAACGTTAAGCGTGCGTATAGTTGTATCGGTGGTCGATAGAACTTGAGGGAATATTTGTTCTACCTTTAACTCCTCGTTGGGTTCGACACTCTTACTTATCGAAAGAGGCTACAATTGATCCCCTATACTTGTGGGTTATCAAGACCTTTTTCTGGCGCCGTTGCCAGGGAGCAATAGCGTGGGGTGAATATTCTCGTGTGTGCTTGTTTGCTTTATCACTAAGTGGATTTTATTTACTGTTCTAAGTTGTTCTCTATCTTTAGTTATGGATATGGAACACAAAATACGAAAAAATCAGGTTTACTTGCTACTCATGGAGATGGGGAGCCTCCTAAAACCCTCGATGCTCATTATGTGAAAGATATTATGCACTATTTTGATAATCCTGAGAAAACCCCATTCAATTATATAATGGGAGACACGTTGGATTAACGTGAATACTTTAGGGATTATCGCTCGACTCAAAAAGTGAAACTATTATGGGATCAAATTTATATGTTGCATTGGTATGCTCGGCAACTATGCTTGAGATATGATTATACTTGTTGCTCTAGGATGAAGGCTCCACACCTTCCCTTTTCATGCAAATTTAATGATAATTAAATCTTAGCTTCTTATGCTAATGGTATATATGATTACTATGATGTGGAACAAATAGAAGAATTTGTTTCTTTTAAGGGTGCTTGTGAAATTGAATCTTTGTTTAAAGAGTTTGAAGATTTTGATGATTTAGTTTATAGACCTGAAAATTCCTCTATCCTTAAATATTTCTATGAGAATTATAAAATCAATTATGATATTGATGAATCTATTGAGAAAGTCTCCGCTGTCCGAGAAGAGACTAATATTTTGCAGGAGTCTATGGAAGAAGAAATTCATGAAACTGTGACCTCATTGGATGAAAAAGATGATGAGGAGAGCGAAGAACAAAAGGAGGAAGATCGGATTAGCTACCCATTCCCACCTTCTCATGAGAGTAACTCTCCAACTCATACATTATTTAATGTCCCTTCATTCTTACCGAAGGATGAATGCCATGATAATTGCTATGATCCCGTTGATTCGTTTGAAATATCCTTTTTTGACGAACTTGATGCTTGCTATTCTTGTGGCCAAGATGCCAATATGAATTATGCTTATGGAGATGAACTTGCTATTGTTCCTTATGTTAAACATGAAATTGTTGCTATTGCACCCACACATGATAGTCCTGTTATCTTTTCGAATTCTCCAAATTACACTATATCAGAGAAGTTTGCACTTATTAAGGATTATATTGATGGGTGGCCTTTTACCATTGCACATGATAATTTTGATGAATATAATATGCATGCGCTTGATTCTCCTACTTGCAATTATTATGAGAGAGGAACTACATCTCTGCCTCTCCATGTTTCCAACACGATAAAATTGCAAGAAACTTCTTATGCTATGCATTGGCCTTTACTTGATGTGCATGAATTGTTCTTGTATGACATGCCGATGCATAGGAAGAGAGTTAGACTTCGTCATTGCTTGATATGTGTTCCTTTGTGCTCACTACTAAATGCTAAATCATTGCTAATTCAAATTGGCTTTGATATACCTTGGGATTCGGGTGGATTCATTATTTGAGCACCTTATGCCTAGCTTAATGGCTTTAAAGAAAGCGCTGCCAGGGAGACAACCCGGAAGTTTTAGAGAGTCATTTATTTCTGTTGAGTGCTTTTATAGAGTTTAAAAACAAAAAAAATAAAGAGGGGAACCCAAAATTTTTGAAAAAGGAAAGTGAAAGTGAGAGAGACAAGCATTGTTGAAGTGAGAGAGCTCCTTGAACTTTATCCATGCTCACGGAAACTTTGTGAATCTTGATTATAGGAAATTTTCAACAAAAATAATTATCCCCTTGTAAAATTCCATTGTATTATAAAAATAATGTCCCAAGATTTGCCTTTAGGATGTTTACATCACTTGTTGGTTTGTGCGGTGCAAAACAGAAACTTTGGCTGTAGTGTGCGATTTTACATTTTCACTGGAGCGTCAAACGGTTCTGAAACTTTTTGCACTGTCTCTATATAAAAATTGTTTATTTTTCCAAATTTTTGTTCAGAATTTTTGGAGTACTATAAGTATGTGAATGTTCAGCTTACTACAGACTGTCCCATTTAAGACAGATTCTGTTTTTGATGCATTGTTTGCTTGTTTTGATGAAACTATCGATTTCTATCAGTGGATTAAGCCATGGAAAAGTTATATTACAGCAGCTACAATGCAAAAAAATATGAATTGGTTTTCAACAATACTTAGAGTAGTGATTTTCTTTATTATACTAACGGATCTTACCAAACATTCTGTTGAGTTTTGTGTGGATGAAGTGATCAAGGATCGAGGAGGTCTCGATATGAGGAGAAGGAGGAGATGCAAGAGCTCAAGCTTGGGGATGCCCAAGGCACCCCAAGTAAATATTCAAGGAGACTCAAGCGTCTAAGCTTGGGGATGCCCCGGAAGGCATCCCATCTTTCTTCAACAAGTATCGGTATGTTTTCAGTTTCGTTTCGTTCATGTGATATGTGCAAATCTTGGAGCGTCTTTTGCATTAAGTTTTCACTTTTCTTTGATGCACCATGCTGGTATGAGATAGTCCATGGTTGATTTATAGAATGCTCATTGCACTTCACTTATATCTTTTGAGTATGGCTTTATAGAATGCTTCATGTGCATCACATATATCATTTGAAGTTTGGATTGCCTGTTTCCCTACACATAGAAAACCGCCATTTGTAGAATGCTCTTTTGCATCACTTATATCTATTAGAGCGTGGGCATATCTTTTGTAGAAAGAATTAAACTCTCTTCCTTCACTTATATCTATTTAGAGAGTTGACAGGAATTGGTCAATCACATGGTTAGTCATAAAATCCCACATAAAACTTGTAGATCACTAAATATGATATGTTTGATTCCTTGCAATAGTTTTGCAATATAAAGATGGTGACATTAGAGTCATGCTAGTGGGTAATTGTGGATTGTAGAAATACTTGCGTTGAAGTTTGTGATTCCCGTAGCATGCACGTATGATGAACTGTTATGTAACGAAATCAGAGCATGATTTATTTATTGATTGTCTTCCTTATGAGTGGCGGTCGGGGACGGGCGATGGTCTCTACCTACCAATCTATCCGCCTAGGAGCATGCGCGTAGTACTTTGCTTTGATGACTAATAGATTTTTGCAAAAAGTATGTGAGTTCTTTATGACTAATGTTGAGTCCATGGATTATACGCACTCTCACCCTTCCGTTTGTTATGACACGTTACATCATTGTCATATTGCTTTGCATGATCATGTAGTTGATATCGTATTTGTGGCAAAGCCACCTTTATAATTCTTTCATACATGTCACTCTTGATTCATTGCATATCCCGATACACCGCCGGAGGCATTCACATAGAGTCATATTTTGTTCTAGTATCGAGTTGTAATTTTTGAGTTGTAAGTAAATAAAAGTGTGATGATCATCATTATTAGAGCATTGTCCCAAGTGAGGAAAGGATGATGGAGACTATGATTCCCCCACAAGTCGGGATGAGACTCCGGACGAAAAAAAGAGAAAAAAAGAGGCCATAAAAAATAAGAGGAAAAGGCCCAAATAAAAAAATGAGAGAAAAAGAGAGAAGGGACAATGTTACTATCCTTTTACCACACTTGTGCTTCAAAGTAGCACCATGATCTTCATGATAGAGAGTCTCCTATGTTTTCACTTTCATATACTAGTGGGAATTTTACATTATAGAACTTGGCTTGTATATTCCAATGATGGGCTTCCTCAAAATGCCCTAGGTCTTCGTGAGCAAGCGAGTTGGATGCACACCCACTTAGTTTCTTTTGTTGAGCTTTCATACACTTATAGCTCTAGTGCATCCGTTGCATGGCAATCCCTACTCACTCACATTGATATCTATTGATGGGCATCTCCATAGCCCGTTGATATGCCTAGTTGATGTGAGACTATCCTCTCTTTTTTTTGTATTCTCCACAACCACCATTCTATTCCACATATAGTGCTATGTCCATGGCTCACGCTCATATATATTGCGTGAAGATTGAAAAGGTTTGAGAACATCAAAAGTATGAAACAATTGCTTGGTTTGTCATCAGGGTTGTGCATGATTTAAATACTTTGTGTGATGAAGATAGAGCATAGCCAGACTATATGATTTTGTAGGGATAACTTTCTTTGGCCATGTTATTTTGAGAAGACACGATTGCTTTATTAGTATGCTTGAAGTATTATTATTTTTATGTCAATGTTAAAAATTTTCTCTTGAGTCTTTCGGATCTGAACATTCATGCCACAATAAAGAAAATTACATTGATAATTATGCTAGGTAGTATTCCACATCAAAAATTCTGTTTTTATCATTTACCTACTCGAGGGCGAGCTGGAATTAAGCTTGGGGATGCTTGATACGTCTCCAACGTATCTATAATTTTTGATTGTTCCATGCTATTATATTATCTATTTTGGATGTTTAATGGGCTTTGTTATGCACTTTTATATTATTTTTGGGACTAACCTACTAACCAAAGGCCCAGTGCAAATTGCTGTTTTTTTTGCCTATTTCAGTGTTTCGTAGAAAAGGAATATCAAACGGAATCCAAATGGAATGAAACCTTCGGGAGAGTTATTTTTGGAACAAACGCAATCTAGGAGACTTGGAGTGGATGTGAAGGAAGAAACGAGGCGGCCATGAGGTAGGAGGGCGCGCCTAGGGGGTAGGCGTGCGCCCACCCTCGTGGGCCCCTTGTGGCTCCGCCGACCAACTTCTTTCGCCTATATATACTCATATACTCCAAAAACATCCGAGAGCACCACGAAACCCTATTTCCACCATTGCAACCTTCTGTACCCGTGAGATCCCATCTTGGGGCCTTTTCTGGCGCTCCGCCGGAGGGGGAATCGATCACGGAGGGCTTCAACATCAACACCATAACCTCTCCGATGATGTGTGAGTAGTTTACCACAGACCTTTGGGTCCATAGTTATTATCTAGGTGGCTTCTTCTCTCTCTTTGGATTCAATACAAAGTTCTCCCCGATTCTCTTGGAGATCTAATCGATGTAATTCTCTTTGCGGTGTGTTTGTCGAGATCCAATGAATTGTGGGTTTATGATCAAGATTATCTATGAACAATATTTGATTCTTCTCTGAATTCTTTTATGCATGATTTAATATCTTTGCAAGTCTCTTTGAATTATCAGTTTGGTTTGGCCTACTAGATTGATCTTTCTTGTAATGGCATAAGTGCTTAGCTTTGGGTTCAATCTTGCAGTGTCCTTTCCTAGTGACAGCAGGGGTAACAAGGCATGTATTGTATTGTTGCCATCGAGGATAAAAAGATGGGGTTTATATCATTGCTTGAGTTTATCCCTCTACATCATGTCATCTTGCCTAATGCGTTACTCTGTTCTTATGAACTTAATACTCTAGATGGATGCTGGATAGCGGTCGATGTGTAGAGTAATAGTAGTACATGCAGAATTGTTTCGGTCTACTTATCGCGGACGTGATGCCTATATACATGATCATGCCTAGATATTCTCATAACTATGCGCTTTTCTATCAGTTGCTCGACAGTAATTTGTTCACCCACCGTAGAATTTGCTATCTTGAGAGAAGCCACTAGTGAAACCTATGGCCCTCGGGTCTATTTTCCATTATATTATTTTCCTATCAACTTGCTATTTCTCTCGTTGTTTATTTTGTAATCTTTATTTTCCAATCTATACAACAAAAATACCAAAAATATTTATCTTATTATCGCTATCAGATCTCACTTTCGTAAGTGACCGTGAAGGGATTGACAACCCCTTTATTGCGTTGGTTGTGAGTTTCTTGTTTGTTTGTGCAGGTACTAGGGACTTGCGTGTTACCTCCTACTGGATTGATACCTTGATTCTCAAAAACTGAGGGAAATACTTACGCTACTTTGCTGCATCACCCTTTCCTCTTCAAGGGAAAACCAACGCATGCTCAAGAGGTAGCATTTTTCTAAGGCAAGATCCTTTTTCATCAGATAAACATGAGCATCTTTGGCTTGTGCAGACTTAATAGCTTTGAGAAGAGTTGGTTCCAGGACAAGGTTATTCAGATAACCCTGTGGAACTAGTTGAAGGTTCAGCTTGCAAAGTTCTTCCTAAAGGCGGGGTTGAGCTTTGTAGACCATGTGATTATTGCAATAAGACTTGCGGCTCAGGGTATCGACCATTACATTAACTTTGCCAGGGGTGTAGGATATACCACAGTTGTAGTCAACAATAGCTTCCATCCATCGCTGCTGACGGAGGTTCAGATCTGGCTGAGTAAACAGGTACTTCAGACTCTGATGATCGGTGAAGATCTCACAATGATTACCAAGAAGGTACTGTCGCCATAGCTTTAGTGCATAGATAACCGCAACAAGCTCGAGGTCATGAACTGGGTAGTTCACTTCATGAGGACGCACTTGACGGGAGGCATAAGCAATCACTTTGCGCTCTTGCATTAGGACACATCCTAATCCTTGTCGTGAAGCATTGCAATAGATGATCAAATCCTTGCGAGAATCAGGGGGAGCAAGCACTGGGGTAGATGTCAGCTTGTCCTTGAGTGCCTGGAAACTTTCCTGACACTTATCAGTCCAATCAAACTTAACACCTTTGTGTAGCAGATTGTTCAGTGGCTTGGCGATCTTGGAGAAGTTCTCAACAAAACGACGGCAATAGCTGGCAAGTCCGAGAAAGCTTCTGACTTGCTTGACAATCTTCGGAGGGGTCCAGTCAAGAATAGCCTGAATGCGCTCTGGGTTGACGGCGATACCATCCTTGGAGATGACATGCCCAAGGTAGGTTACTTCAGGAAGCCAGAATTCGCACTTGGAATACTTGGCACAAAGTTGATGCTCTTGAAGCTTTTTCCAGAACAAGACGAAGATGTTCAACATGTTCTTCTTTATTCTTCGAATATACCAGAATATCATCCAGATAGACTACGACGAACTTGTCGAGGTAATCCATGAATATGTAGTTCATCAGACGAGAGAATGTAGCTGGAGCATTGGTTAAACCGAATGACATGACGGTGTATTCATATTAACCATAACGAGTGACGAATGCGGTCTTTGGAATATCCTCTTCACGAACACGGATATGGTGGTAACTGTCGGTGTCAAAACCGGTGGATCTCGGGTAGGGGGTCCCGAACTATGCGTCTAGGATCGATGGTAACAGGAGACGGGGGACACGATGTTTACCCAGGTTCGGGCCCTCTCTATGGAGGTAATACCCTAGTTCCTGCTTGATTGATCTTGATGAATATGAGTATTACAAGAGTTGATCTACCACGAGATCGTAATGGCTAAACCCTAGAAGTCTAGCCTATGTGGGTATGGTAATGAGTATATGTGTCTGTCCTTTCCGGACTATCCCCTTCGGTTTATATAGACACCGAGGGGATCTAGGGTTTACATGGAGTCGGTTACATAAGAAGGAATCTTCGGTCGCCAAGCTTGCCGTCCACGCCAAGTAGAGTCCAATCCGGACACGGTACAGTCTTCGGCCTTATGTCTTCACAGCCCATCAGTCCGGCCCATGGATAACCGGCCGGACGCCCGAGGACCCCTTAGTCCAGGACTCCCTCAGTAGCCCCTGAACCTGGCTTTCAATGACGAGGAGTCCGGCGCGCTGATTGTCTTCGGCATTGTAAGGCGGGTTCCCCTTTCTCCGAACTCGAAGATAGTCTTCGGATGCAATGATAGTATCCTGACCTGTTACGCACACCATACACAACCGCAGAGGGAATATAATATTTGCACGAATCTAATCTGTTGACAGCTTTTTCTCCAACACGACATCACGTCCGCCAGTTATAATTTCGAACCCTTTTTCTTCTGCCATTCCACGCTTCAAGACACGGTTGCTATTGGCACGTCTTGTCGAAAAAGAGATCGTGCCCCCCTTATCGCGGGATTCTCATCAATGCGGGCATGGGTAACTCAACTGTGCCTTTTATACAGCCCTAGGGAACTGGCGAATCCTAAGGCGAGTGAGAAGGCGTTTAATATTTGCTGCCTTTATAAGGGGATAAGGATTCCCTCTTCCTCTCCTCATGCTTTCTCTCTGTCTCCGCCTTTCCGATATCAAGCTCCAGCGCCCAAGTTCTAATCTCCTTTCCACTCAAGCAACCATGTCCGGATCTGGTGGTCAGGGCAAGTGGATGGTCTCCTCCGTCAAGGAGGAGGACATTACTAAGCTCCGGGCGGTCGGATATTTGGCGAAGGAGATCGCCCATCATCTACTAGCCGAGGGACAAGTCGTCCCCATGCCGGAGCCCACAGAGAGGGTAGTATTCATCCCCCATTTCTTCCGCGGGCTAGGGTTTCCACTCCACCCTTTCGTTCGCGGGCTGATGTACTACTACGGGATAGATTTCCATGATCTGTCCCCGAATTCCTTCCTCAACATCTCGGCGTTTATCGTCGTGTGCGAGGCCTTCCTCCGCATCCATCCCCACTTCGGGCTGTGGCTCAAAGTCTTCAACGTGAAGCCGAAGGTGGTGGATGGCCAGCACGCGGAGTGCGGAGGGGCCATGGTGAGCAAGCTATCCAATGTCTCCTGGCCCAAAGGCACCTTTGTGGAGACAATAAAGGAATGGCAGAAGCAGTGGTTCTACATTACATAACCTCGCGGCACCGCCTGGGCCGCAGCTGCCGAATTCCGCTCCAGTTCTCCCATGCGACTCACCTCCCGGGTCGAGAAGAGTCCGTACTGGTGTTCAACTGACAAGCTAATAGCGTTGCAGACGCACGTTCAAAGCATGGTGACCAAGGACGTCAAGCTCGTTGACGTTATCCAGGTGATGCTAATCCGCCGGATTCTTCCGTGCCAGCGCCAAAGCCGCCCTTTATGGGAGTTCAATTCACTGAAAAGGCTCTTCAATACTTCTCACGAAGGGGCCTGGAAGTTGATCTTTAAGGGAAACGAGAAGCCACCGGCCACAGACTCAGACCATGGTCACAATTGTAACCGCCCCGCCAGCGAGGTATGTTACTTTTGACGTACTCCCAACTTAAATGTTTCGAGGATGATGTTTGAGATCTTAGTATTGCTCTCTCAGGACTGGGTGGAGAGGGCGAAGCGGATCCAGTGTTTGGCTCCATTGCCCGAAGAACCAGTCATCCCGCGCTTGGCGAAGATGCTAGTACCGGCACCATATATGGTGCCGGAGAAGAAGGCCAAGAAGAAAGCCAAGGGGGCCAAGAGTGGACCCCGTTGCAAGGGCACTTCGGACGCGACATCTGAAGATGACGAGGCCCATTCCTCTGTCCCTGAGGACAATGACGAGGAAGAGGAGGAGGAGGAAAACAACCCTCCTCCCGAGGAGAAGAAGAAGAAGAGGGTGGCCTCAGCACATCTAGAGGCAAAAGCGCCCAAAAAGGGGAAGGGCGCACCAGCGGTCGACACCGCGTGGGACGTTGACAGTATCCCGGAACATCACCCCCGTACTAGGCCCCAGGCCGCATCGTAAGTGACATGGCTTACTCATGCACACATCCAATCCTTTCTTTTTATTATTCTAACACGGTTAATCCACACTATTGCAGTCCGGCCCGTGACCTTATCCAGCGATCCACATCTGGAGGTTCGTTGGCTCCGTCGGAGATGGCGAGCATGTCGCCACCGCTTGCTTACTCCCCCGGGGCCAGAGACGACACCGAAGTGTTATCCCGGAGAATCGCTCCGGGGGGAGGAGCCCAGGACGTTGTCCGGGAGGCGCCACAAGGCAGTACCTCCACTACCGGACACATGGGGAGTCAATCCCCATGGAGACTGGCAAAGAGGGCCGTATCCAGTTCGGCCCTCAGCCGAATATGATTTCGGAGACCAATATGGCTCTGGAGCCGGACGAGCAGCCCCTTTGAAGGAGGGGGGGTGCGTCGCCTCCACCGGTGGCTCCTGTCCATCCAGGAGCACCAGATGACCTGATGGGGGAGCTACGAAGCACCTCCGTCGTGGACGAGCACCTTATCCTTATGAGTGCAGTGATCGAGAAGGTTCAGTCCACCAAGAGCAGACTGAATGAAGCCTGCAGCACCCTGTTAATAGGTTTCGAGGTAAGAAAGAGAAAACCCCGTATAGTCCGTAGCCCCTGAGACGCTGTCCAGTGTTCTGTGAGGAGAACCGGACAGGGGATCAATCCTTAATTATAAGAGGCTGGCCGAATATGTATCTATAAGCAGGCGTCCCTGTTGGCCGCGACCTCGCATGCTGCCGAGGTCTCCGATCTGAAGCGGAGGTTGGAGCGGACCGAGAATGAGCTCGACGACATTAAGGTTCGACTCCAGGAGAAGCAAGGTGAGGAACGACTTGCTATATGTTCGGGAAAGGATAAGCGTTGTATATTGACAGCGGTATTATGATATGTGCAGAAGCCGCGGCCGAGGTCGAGTCCCTGAGGAAGGCCCTGGGCGAGGCCGAGGAGCAGGCTGTCCAGTTGCAAGCCGCCCGTAAGAAGCTAAAGGCCCGGGTCAAAGAAGTCCACCAGGAGCTCCAGGATGTGGTGAAAAAATGCGAGGCCTCGGAGCATGATGCGTCGGTTCGAGGGACTGAACTCGCCAAGGCTCGTTAGAGCGTGGAGACCGCACGGAATGAGGCCCGAGCCGCCCTCCAGGAGATCCAGGAGGCCAAGAAGATCACAACGGGTAAGGCATTTAAGATGCAAAGCAAGTATGTGGAGAAGCAGTACCTTTACTAACCCGGGTTCGGAGTTCCCTAGGGGCTTTTGCGGATTTGCCACGGAGTGTATCAGACGCTGTGGAGTTTTATCGAGCCAAAGTAGGGGGTTCTTCAGAGAGGCTCTTCTAGTCACAGTATGCGGCACCAGAGCATCCCGTGTCCTTCACCGATCAGTTGAAACAGCTGGTGGAGCTGCATAGGGTGGCTGAACTAGCCATTAAGGATTTGATAATCCGGCTGTGGCCAGCCGAAGCTATGCCTAGAAGCTACTTCCAACTCGTGAGGCGGATGGTGAATGCCTGTCCTCAGCTGGACGTTATCATGCGCTCCATTTTTATTGAAGGTGCCCGTATGGCTTTCGCTCACTGCAAGATGTGGTGCGCGAAGATGAACGTTGTTGAAGTCGCCAGCGGGCCGCCGGAGGGAAAGGAGCACCACACACCCGAGCGATATTTTGAGGATGTCGTAGAAGGGTCTCGACTTGTAGCGGCGCAATGTTCGCAGGACATTGTATTTGAATAAATGTATTCATGTTGCCTTTGTCTTGTATTATGGGAACAAAGCCAGTTTTTGTAAAGTAATTTTATTATGCTTTGAATTGTTTCCTCCTGTACGGCCGTGTTGTGTGTAATCTGAGGGTTGTCCAGTCGTCGGCTTCTGCCCTCACGTAGATAGTACGGAGTTGTTTGGTATGGAATCTAAACAATCTTGATCCAATTACATGGTCCTTGAAGGAGTTGTTTAGCACAACGAACAAGGCAATCAGACTTTATGGCTTTAACGCCCTCACTTAGCCATAGGAGTTTTACAATAAAGCATGGGCGCAGCCCCTGGTTTCGGCCATAGTACTGTCAGCATCTGATCGGGAAGTGCCGATCTCTTGTGTAACGCAGAAAAAATGTCCAACGATTTGTAACCCTCGAGTAGCTGACCGGCTCTCGCCACATCATGACAGTAGTTTTCGGCTTTCTCTACTGAGGTGCTTGTCTGGTCAAAGCCAGGGCACAATCGCAGTAGTTCTCCCTTTACTACCCTAGCTGATGGAGTGGAACATAGGGTAGCAAGTATAGGAGCTGGGCAACCCAACTATTGACCAAAGACATGATTCGGAGCCAATGCATATAATGCTAAATTCGGGGTGCTGAACTTATATATAAGAAATGTTCGGACTGTGCTGCCATATTGTGGGGCGACAGGTAGCCCCTGGCAAATATGAAACGTAAAAGAGTGTCGATGCAGCAAATAAGCAGATCGAAATAAAACGAAGTAAGAAGCGAAAACCACAGAAACTGGGCCATGAACCATTTTTATTATAACTGGATGGATACGTCAAGGCGTATCTTGTATAGATGGTGCGAGAAGTATCCGACCATTTAACATGCCGGAATCAATAGGGCGCAGCGTGCGGGTCCTGAGGAATAAGTATGAATACCATCAAGAAGAACGTATAAAGGCCCTACACACCTGTGTTGCTTGCCTCCATTGTATTCTAGTCCTTCTACAGGACTTGATATCAGGACCGCGGAAAAGGTGCCTGAAACAAGAAAAAGAAGTGAAAGTATGTGTGTCCGGGATCGGTTTTGCCTAATTGTAGACCCCGAGTTATCTCGTGCCTCCGTCGATGTCCATGGAATTTTGAGTGTGTAATTGTGTACGCGTGGTGCGAATGCCACTACCTCATTGGGGCTGGGACGGAGGCCAAATTTCTAGTCAAGCTCTTGACGAGCTGCGTTGTCCTGTTGTAGTGTAGTATGGACCCTCTTGATGGTGTCCAGGGGCTCGGCAGCTGGATTATAATGCTGCTTGAGAAGGCCGCTCTGTACTTCTGCTGCTAGGGCAGCGGTTTGATCTTCTGTCCGGAGGGAGCGTTCCGTATTGCCATTGATTGTTATGACGCCGCGTGGACCGGGCATCTTGAGCTTAAGATACGCACAGTGTGGCACTGCGTTGAATCTAGCAAACGCGGTTCGTCTGAGCAGTGCGTGGTAGCCGCTGCGGAAGGGGACGATATCAAAGATTAACTCTTCGCTTCAGATGTTGTCCGGAGAACTGAAAACCACCTCCAGCGTGATTGAGCCCGTACAGCGGGCCTCTACACCTGGTATGACTCCTTTAAAGGTAGTCTTTGTTGGTTTGATTCGTGAGGGATCAATGCCCACCTTCCATATTGTATCCTGGTACAGCAGGTTGAGGCTGCTTCCACCATCCATCAGGACTCGTGTTAGGTGGAATCCATCGATGATTGGGTCAAGGACCAGTTCGGCCGAACCGCCGTGGCGGATACTAGTCGGATGATCTTGTCGATCGAAGGTGATCGGAAATGACGAACATGGATTGAACTTTGGGGCGACTGGCTCTACCGCGTAGACGTCCCTGAGTGCTCATTTTCGCTCCTTTCTGGGGATGTGCTTGGCGTATATCATGTTCACCGTTTTGACTTGGGGGGAGGGTATTTCTTCTGTCCCCCGGTGTTCGGCTGCCGGGGCTCTTCATCCTCATCCTCACTTTGTGATCCCTTTTCTTTGTTTTCGGCATTCAACTTGCCAGCCTGCTTGAACACCCAACAATCCCTGTTGTTATGATTGGCTTGCTTATCCGGGGTGTCGTGAATTTGGCACGAACGGTCGAGTATGCGGTCCAGGCTGGAAGGTCCTTCGTTGTTTCTTTTGTAGGGTTTCTTCCGTTGGCCAGACTTGGAGCCACTGAATCCGGCGTCGACTGTGGTGTCCTCGGTGTTGTCGCCGTTGCTTCGGCGTTTGTGTCTTTTGCGTCGGAGCTTGCCAGTGCTGATCTTGGCCTCGGTGGGGCCTGCCTTGCTGGCTATGTTTTTGCTATGAGCCAGCCAGCTGTCCTCGCTTGCGCAAAAGCGGGTCATGAGTGCCATAAGGGCTGCCATTAACTTCGACTTTTCTTTTCCAAGGTGGCGTGCTAGCCATTCGTCATGGATGCTGTGCTTGAACGCTGCTAGGGCCTCGGCGTCTGGACAGTCGATGATCTGGTTCTTTTTGGTTAGGAACCTAGTCCAGAATTTTCTGGTTGATTCTCCAGATTGTTGAACTATGTGGCTTAGGTCATCGGCATACGGTGGCCGGACATAAGTTCCTTGGAAGTTGTTGAGGAAAGCCTCTTCCAAGTCCTCCCAGCTACCGATGGAGTTCTCGGGCAGGCTATTTAACCAGTGCCGAGCTGGTCCTTTGAGCTTTAATGGGAGGTATTTGATGGCGTGGAGGTCGTCTCCTCGGGCCATGAGGATGTGGAGAATGAAATCCTCGATCCATACTGTAGGATCGGTTGTGCCGTCGTATGATTCGATATTGACGGGCTTGAACCCCTCGGGGAATTCATGATCCAGTACTTCATCTGTGAAGCAGAGCGGGTGTGCGGCGCCTCTATATCAGGCCGCATCGTGGCGGAGCTCTGAAGGAGTCCATCTGCGGCATTCGGCCCGAGCATGGTTAGGTCCGTCATGTCTGAATAGGTAGCCGTCGTCGTGCCTCGAGGCACGTCCTTGTGATCCGTAGATTGATCTTGTGTGTCCTGCTCTACTATCTAGGGTATGTCGGAGGTCGTACATATGACTCCAGACTCTTCCGTCCCTATTTTGACGGGGTGGTGTGTGACACCCACAATGCGGCTATATCTCCCACGTGTCGGGGCACGACTTAGAGGCATAGCCATGTACTGGATCACAAGAGGGGTAATCTTCACACATCCCATGTACTGAATAAGAAAGGGATAAAGATTTGGCTTACAATCGCCACTTCACACAAATACAAGTTAAACATACATCATCCAGAATACAATCAAGGTCCGACTATGGAACCAGAATAAAAGAAGACAACCCCAAATGCTAGATCCCCGATCATCCCAACTGGGCTCCACTACTGATCAATCAGAAATGAAACAACACAACGAACAAGATCTTCCTCGAGCTCCCACTTGAGCTCGGTTGCGTCACCTGTACTGGCATCAACGACACCTGCAACTGTTTGGAAGTATCTGTGAGTCACCAGGACTCAGCAATCTCACACCCACGAGATCAAGACTATTTAAGCTTATGGGTAGGAAAGGGTAGTGAGGTGGAGCTGCAGCAAGCACTAAGCATATATGGTGGCTAACATACGCAAATAAGAGCAAGAAGAGAAGACACGCAACGGTCGTGAACTAGAAGTGATCAAGAAGTGATCCTGAAACTACTTACGTTCAAGCATAACACAAGAACCGTGTTCACTTCCCGGACTCCGCCGGAAAGAGACCATCATGGCTACACACGTGGTTGATTCATTGTTCCATAATCCATGGGCATCCCCAAGCTCAGAGGCTCTTGCCACTCCTTGTTCCATAATCCATCAAATCTTTTACCCAAAACTTGAAAACTTCACAACACAAAACTTAAAGTAGAAAATCTCGTGAGCTCCGTTAGTGAAAGAAAACAAAACACCACTTCAAGGTACTGTAATGAACTCATTCTTTATTTATTTTGGTGTTAAACCTACTTTATTCCAACTTCTCTATGGATTATTAACTATTTTACTAGCCATAGATTCATCAAAATAAGCAAACAACATACGAAAAACAGAATCTGTCAAAAACAGAACAGTCTGTAGTAATCTCTAGCTAACGCATGATAGGGAAACCCAAAAATTCTAAAATAAATTGCTGGACGTGAGGAATTTATCTATTAATCATCTGAAAAAAATAATTAACTAAATATAACTTTCCAAATAAAAATGGCAGCAATTCTCGTGAGCGCTAAAGTTTCTGTTTTTTACAACAAGATTAAAAAGACTTTCCCCAAGTCTTCCCAATGGTTCTACTTGGCACAAACACTGATTAAACACAAAAAAACACAACAAAAACAGAGGCTAGATAAATTATTTATTTCTAAACAGGAGAAAAAATCAAGGAATAAAAATAAAATTGGGTTGTCTCCCAACAAGCGCTATCGTTTAACGCCCCTAGCTAGGCATAAAAGCAAGGATAGATCTAGGTATTGCCATCTTTGGTTGGTAATTCTTTAATGAGACATCTATCACCTTTAGGAGTTTCTTTCCTTTTATCAATAATCAAACTTCTAGGCACAAGATCGAAAAAATCATTAGTAGCAAATGGTTCCTTAATGATAGCAAAAAAATTAGGATGAATACTTATATATTTGAGATCCGCAGTTTCTTTGCTAGAGGATTCACCCTTATTGTTAGGAACATACATAAGCTTGGCAATTTTAGTTGGAGGACTTGGAGTATTCTTTACAGAATAAAAAGTGGTTCCCAAGTTGGTAATGATACCCTCAAGTTTATCAATTCTAGTGGAATCATGATTTATTCTTTCATTAACTATAGGTTCCTTCTCTTTAATATTTTTCAAATTTACTCCTACTTTAGATCCATATTGGGTAATTTGGATGCAGATCTATTTATCGAAATTTTCAATTAACTCAACGATAGCAACTTTATTTTCAATAATTTCAAGTTTTTGCATTACATGCTCCAAAGTTAACATAGTTCCATTGACCAAAAGAGGTGGTGAGCCAAACAAATCTATCATAGCGTTATAAGAATCAAAAGTGTGGCTACCCAAGAAATTCCCTCTGTAATGGTATCAAGGATATATCTGTGCCAAGGAGTAGTGCCTACATAAAAATTGCATAGAAGAACGGAAGTAGATTGCTTTTTGGTAGATCTATTTTGAGCATTGCAAATTCTATACCAAGCGTCTTTTAGATTTTCTCCTTCCCTTTGCTTAAAATTAAGAACTTCATTTTCGGGAGACAACGGAGAAGATAGGGGACTAGCCATAACGACAAGCAAGCAATCCAACACACAAGCAAACAAAAGGCAAAAGAGGCAAATAGAGAAGAGAGAGAGGATGGAGAGAGAGGGCGAATAAAACGGCAAGGGTGAAGTGGGGGAGAGGAAAACGAGAGGCAAATGGCAAATAATGTAATGCGGGAGATAAGGGTTTGTGATGGGTACTTGGGTATGTTTGACTTGCAACGGCGCCATGACTCGTTGTCGGGAGTCAAATCTTGACTTGTTTGCGCAGAACCTCCCCGGCAACGGCCAGAAATCCTTCTTGCTACCTCTTGAGCACTTGCGTTGGTTTTCCCTTGAAGAGGAAAGGGTGATGCAGCAAAGTAAGTATTTCCCTCAGTTTTTGAGAACCAAGGTATCAATCCAGTAGGAGGCCACGCACAAGTCCCTCGCACCTACACAAACAAATAAATCCTCGCAACCAACGCGATAAGGGGTTGTCAATCCCTACACGGTCACTTACGAGAGTGAGATCTGATAGATATGATAAGATAATATTTTTGGTATTTTTATGATAAAGAGAAATAAAAGATGCAAAGTAAAATAAATGGCAAAGGAAATAACTAAGTATTGGAAGATTAATATGATGGAAGATAGACCCGGGGGCCATAGGTTTCACTAGTGGCTTCTCTCAAGAGCATAAGTATTTACGGTGGGTGAACAAATTACTGTTGAGCAATTGACAGAATTGAGCATAGTTATGAGAATATCTAGGTATGATCATGTATATAGGCATCACGTCCGAGACAAGTAGACCGACTCCTCCTGCATCTACTACTATTACTCCACACATCGACCGCTATCCAGCATGCATCTAGAGTATTAAGTTCAAAAGAACAGAGTAACGCCTTAAGCAAGATGACATGATGTAGAGGGATAAATCTCATGCAATATGATAATAAACCCCATTTTTATCCTCGATGGCAACAATACAATACGTGCCTTGCTGCCCCTACTGTCACTGGGAAAGGACACACTGCAAGATTGCTCAATAGCTGGAAACCAGCCACTTTCTCATAAATTGCAGACAAGATACAATCTCACGTAAGGATCCATCCAACTGATAATTCCGATAATTCGAAGAGACTTGCAAAGATAACCAATCATACATAAAAGAATTCAGAGAAGATTCAAATATTGTTCATAGATAATCTTGATCATAAACCCACAATTCATCTGTCTCAACAAACACACCGCAACAGAAGATTACATCGAATAGATCTCCACAAGAGAGGGGGAGAACTTTGTATTGAGATCCAAAAAGAGAGAAGAAGCCATCTAGCTAATAACTATGGACCCGTAGGTCTGAAGTAAACTACTCACACTTCATCGGAAGGGATATGGTGTTGATGTATAAGCCCTCCGTGATCGATGCCCCCTCCGACGGAGCTCCGGAAAAGGCCCCAAGATGGGATCCCATGGATACAGAAAGTTACGGCGGTGGAATTAGGTTTGCTCCGTATCTGGTAGTTTAGGGGTACGTAGGTATATATAGGAGGAAGGAGTATGTTGGTTCAGCAACAAGGGGCCCACGAGGGTGGGGGGCGCGCCTGGGGGGGGGGGGTAGGCGCGCCCCCTACCTCATGCCTTCCTCATTGATTGCTTGACGTAGGGTCCAAGTCCTCTGGATCATGTTCGTTCCGAAAATCATGTTCCCGAAAGTTTCATTCCTTTTGGAATCCATTTGATATTCTTTTTCTGCGAAACCCTAAAATAGGCAAAAAAAACTGCAATTCTGGGCTGGGCCTCCGGTTAATAGGTTAGTCCCAAAAATAATATAAAAGTGTATAATAAAGCCCAATAATGTCCAAAACAGAATATAATACAGCATGGAACAATAAAAAATTATAGATACGTTGGAGACGTATCAAGCATCCCCAAGCTTAATTCCTACTCGTGCTCGAGTAGGTAAATGATAAAAACAGAATTTTTTGATGTGGAATGCTACTTGGCATAATTTCAATGTAATTCTTCTTAATTGTGGTATGAATATTCAGATACGAAAGATTCAAGACAAAAGTTCAATATTGACGTAGAAATAATAATACTTCAAGCATACTAACTAAGCAATTATGTCTCTTCAAAATAACATGGCCAAAGAAAGTTATCCCTACAAAATCATATAGTCTGGCTATGCTCTATCTTCACCACACAAAGTATTTAAATTATGCACAACCCCGATGAAAAGCCAAGAAATTGTTTCATACTTTTGGTCTTCTCAAACTTTTTCAATCTTCACGCAATACATGAGCGTGAGCCATGGACATAGCACTTTAGGTGGAATAGAATGGTGGTTGTGGAGGAGACAAAAAAAGGGGAAGATAGTCTCACATCAACTAGGCCTATCAACGGGCTATGGAGATGCCCATCAATAGATATCAATGTGAGTGAGTAGGGATTTCCATGCAACGGATGCACTAGAGCTATAAGTATATGAAAGCTCAACAAAAGGAACTAAGTGGGTGTGCATCCAACTCGCTTGCTCACGAAGACCTAGGGCATTTTGAGGAAGCCCATCATTGGAATATACAAGCCAAGTTCTATAATGAAAAATTCCCACTAGTATATGAAAGTGATAACATAGGAGACTCTCTATTATGAAGATCATGGTGCTACTTTAAAGCACAAGTGTGGTAGAAGGTTAGTAGCATTGTCCCTTCTCTCTTTTTCTCTCATATTTTTTATTGGGCCTTTTTATGGCCTCTTTTTTTCGTCTGGAGTCTCATCCCGACTTGTGGGGGAATCATAGTCTCCATCATCCTTTCCTCACTTGGGACAACGCTCTAAAAATGATGATCATCACACTTTTATTTCCTTAAAACTCAACAATTACAACTCAATACTTAGAACAAAATATGACTCTATGTGAATGCCTCCGGCGGTGTACCGGGATATGCAATGAATCAAGAGTGACATGTATGAAAGAATTATGAACGGTGGCTTTGCCACAAATACAATGTCAACTACATGATCATGCAAAGCAATATGACAATGATGGAGCGTGTCATAGTAAACGGAACGGTGGAAAGTTGCATGGCAATATATCTCAGAATGGCTATGGAAATGCCATGATAGGTAGGTATGGTGGCTGTTTTGAGGAAGGTATATGGTGGGTGTACGATACCGGCGAAAGGTGCGCGGTATTAGAGAGGCTGGCATTGGTGGAAGGAAGAAAAGTGCGTATGATCCATGGACTCAACCTTAGTCATAAAGAACTCATATACTTATTGCAAAAATCTACAAGTTATCAAAGCAAAGTATTACGCGCATGCTCCTAGGGGGATAGATTGGTTGGAAAAGACCATCGCTCGTCCCTGACCACCACTCATAAGGAAGACAATCAATAAATAAATCATGCTCCGACTTCATCACATAACGGTTCACCATACGTGCATGCTACGGGAATCACAAACTTCAACACAAGTATTTCTCAAATTCACAGCATGACTCTAATATCACCATCTCCATATCTCAAAACAATTATCAAGTATCAAACTTCTCATAGTATTCAACACACTCATAAGAATTTTTTTATTAATCTTGAATGCCTAACATAGTTAAAGCAAATTACCATGCTATTTTGTAGGAATATCAAAATAATCTAAGTGAAGCATGAGAGAACAATAGTTTCTATAAAACAAATCCACCGACGTTCTCTAAAAGATATAAGTGAAGCACTAGAGCAAAAACTATATAACTCAAAAGATATAAGTGAAGCACATAGAGTATTCTAACAATTTCCGAATCATGTGTGTATGTCACAAAAGGTGTGTACAGCAAGGATGATTGTTTAAAACTAACAAATAAAGACTCAAATAATACAATACGCTCCAAGCAAAACACATATCATGTGGTAAATAAAAATATAGCTCCAAGTAAAGTTACCGATAGAAGTAGACGAAAGAGGGAATGCCTTCCGAGGCATCCCCAAGATTTGGCTTTTAGGTGTCCTTAGATTATCTTGGGGTGACATGGGAATCCCCAAGCTTAGGCTCTTGCCACTCCTTGTTCCATAATCCATCAAATCTTTTACCCAAAACTTGAAAACTTCACAACACAAAACTAAAAGTAGAAAATCTCGTGAGCTCCATTAGCGAAAGAAAACAAAACACCACTTCAAGGTACTGTAATGAACTCATTATTTATTTATATTGATGTTAAACCTACTGTATTCCAACTTCTCTATGGTTTATTAACTATTTTACTAGCCACAGATTCATCAAAATAAGCAAACAACACACGAAAAACAGAATCTGTCAAAAACAGAACAGTCTGTAGTAATCTCTAGCTAACGCAAGATCTGGAACCCCCAAAATTTTAAAATAAATTCCTGGACGTGAGGAATTTATCTATTAATTATCTGAAAAAATAATTAACTAAATATCACTTTCCAAATAAAAATGGCAGCATTTCTGGTGAGCGCTAAAGTTTCTGTTTTTTACAGCAAGATTAAAAAGACTTTCCCCAAGTCTTCCCAACGGTTCTACTTGGCACAAACACTAATTAAACAGAAAAAAACACAACCAAAGCCTAGGCTAGATAAATTATTTATTTATAAACAGGAGCAAAAATAAAGGAATAAAAATAAAATTGGGTTGCCTCCCAACAAGCGCTATCGTTTAACGCCCCTAGCTAGGCATAAAAGCAAGGATAGATGTAGGTATTGCCATCTTTGGTTGGTAATTATTTAATGAGACATCTATCACCTTTAGGAGTTTATTTCCTTTTATCAATAATCAAACTTCTAGGTACAAGATCGAAAAAATCATTAGTAGCAAATGGTTCCTTAATGATAGCAAAAAGATTAGGATGAATACTTATAGATTTGAGATCCGCAGTTTCTTTGCTAGAGGATTCACCCTTATTTTTAGCAACATACAAAAGCTTGGCAATTTTAGTTGGAGGACTTGGAGTATTCTTTACGGAATAAAAAGCGTTTCCCAAGTTGGTAATGATACCCTCAAGTTTATCGATTCTAGTGGAATCATGATTTATTCTTTCATTAACTATAGGTTCCTTATCTTTAATATTTTTCAAAGTTACTCCTACTTTAGATCCATATTGGGTATTTTGGTTGTGGATCTTTTTATCGAAATTTTCAATTAACTCAATGGTAGCAACTTTATTTTCAATAATTTCAAGTTTTTGCATTACATGCTCCAAAGTTAACATAGTTCCATTAACCAAAAGAGGGGGTGAGCCAAACAAATCTATCATAGCGTTATAAGAATAAAAAGTGTGGCTACCCAAGAAATTCCCTCCGCTAATGGTATCAAGGACATATCTGTGCCAAGGAGTAGTGCCTACATAAAAATTGCGAAGAAGAACGGAAGTAGATTGCTTTTTGGTAGATCTATTTTGAGCATTGCAAATTCTATACCAAGCGTCTTTTAGATTTTCTCCTTCCCTTTGCTTAAAATTAAGAACTTCATTTTCGGGAGACAACGGAGAAGATAGGGGACTAGCCATAACGACAAGCAAGCAATCCAACACACAAGCAAACAAGAAACAGGCAAAAAGAGGCAAATAGAGAAAGAGAGAGAGGATGTAGAGAGAGGGCGAATAAAACGGCAAGGGTGAAGTGGGGGAGAGGAAAACGAGAGGCAAATGGCAAATAATGTAATGCGGGAGATAAGGGTTTGTGATGGGTACTTGGTATGTCTTGACTTGCAACGGCGCCACAAGTGACTCGTTGTCGAGAGTCAAATCTTGACTTGTCTTGCGTGAAGCTCCCCGGCAACGGCACCAGGAATCCTTCTTGCTACCTCTTGAGCACTTGCGTTGGTTTTCCCTTGAAGAGGAAAGGGTGATGCAGCAAAGTAGCTTAAGTATTTCCCTCAGTTTTTGAGAACCAAGGTATCAATCCAGTAGGAGGTCGCGCACAAGTCCCTCGCACCTACACAAACAAATAAATCCTCGCAACCAACGCGATAAGGGGTTGTCAATCCCTACACGGTCACTTACGAGAGTGAGATCTAGTAGATATGATAAGATAATATTTTTGGTATTTTTATGATAAAGGGAAATAAACGGTGCAAAGTAAAATAAATGGCAAAGGAAATAACTAAGTATTGGAAGATTAATATGATGGAAGATAGACCCGGGGGCCATAGGTTTCATTAGTGGCTTCTCTCAAGAGCATAAGTATTTACGGTGGGTGAACAAATTATTGTTGAGCAATTGACATAATTGAGCATAGTTATGAGAATATATAGGTATGATCATGTATATAGACATCACGTCCGAGACAAGTAGACTGACTCCTGCCTGCATCTACTACTATTACTCCACACATCGACCGCTATCCAGCATGCATCTAGAGTATTAAGTTCAAGAGAATAGAGTAACGCTTTAAGCAACATGACATGATGTAGAGGGATAAACTCATGCAATATGATATAAACCCCATCTTGTTATCCTCGATGGCAACAATACAATACGTGCCTTGCTGCCCCTACTGTCACTGGGAGAGGACACCGCAAGATTGAACCCAAAGCTAAGCACTTCTCCCATTGCAAGAAAGATCAATCTAGTAGGCCAAAACAAACTAATAATTCGAAGAGACTTGCAAAGATAACCAATCATACATAAAATAATTCAGAGAACATTCAAATATTGTTCATAGATAAACTTGATCATAAACCCACAATTCATCGGTCTCAACAAACACACCGCAAAAGAAGATTACATCGAATAGATCTCCACAAGAGAGGGGGAGAACTTTGTATTGAGATCCAAAAAGAGAGAAGAAGCCATCTACCTAATAACTATGGACCCGTAGGTCTGAAGTAAACTACTCACACTTCATCGGAAGGGATATGGTGTTGATGTAGAAGCCCTCCGTGATCGATGCCCCCTCCGACGGAGCTCCGGAAAAGGCCCCAAGATGGGATCTCGTGGATACAGAAAGTTACGGCGGTTGAATTAGGGTCTTGGATCCGTATCTGGTAGTTTAGGGGAACGTAGGTATATATAGGAGGAAGGAGTACGTCGGTGCAGCAACAAGGGGCCCACGAGGGTGGAGGGCGCGCCTGGGGGGGGGGGTAGGCGCGCCCCCTACCTCATGCCTTCCTTGTTGATTGCTTGACGTAGGGTCCAAGCTCTCTGGATCTTGTTCGTTCCGAAAATCACGTTCCCCAAAGTTTCATTCCGTTTGAACTCCATTTGATATTCTTTTTCTGTGAAACCCTAAAATAGGCTAAAAACAGCAATTCTGGGCTGGGCCTCTGGTTAATTGGTTAGTCCCAAAAATAATATAAAAGTGTATAATAAAGCCCAATAATATCCAAAACAGAATATAATATAGCATGGAACAATCAATAATTATAGATACGTTGGAGACATATCAAGCATCCCCAAGCTTAATTCCTGCTCGTCCTTGAGTAGGTAAATGATAAAAACAAATTTTTTTGATGTGGAATGCTACTTGGCATAATTATATGTAATTCTTCTTAATTGTGGTATGAATATTCAGATCCGAAAGATTCAAGACAAAAGTTCAATATTGACGTAGAAATAATAATACTTCAAGCATACTAACTAAGCAATTATGTCTCTTCAAAATAACATGGCCAAAGAAAGTTATCCCTACAAAATCATATAGTCTGGCTATGCTCTATCTTCACCACACAAAGTATTTAAATCATGCACAACCCCGATGACAAGCCAAGCAATTGTTTCATACTTTTGGCCTTCTCAAACTTTTTCAATCTTCACGCAATACATGAGCGTGAGCCATGGACATATCACTTTAGGTGGAATAGAATGGTGGTTGTGGAGGAGACAAAAAATAGCGGAAGATAGTCTCACATCAACTAGGCCTATCAACGGGCTATGGAGATGCCCATCAATAGATTTAAATGTGAGTGAGTAGGGATTTCCATGCAACGGATGCACTAGAGCTATAAGTATATGAAAGCTCAACAAAAGGAACTAAGTGGGTGTGCATCCAACTCGCTTGCTCATGAAGACCTAGGGCATTTTGAGGAAGCCCATCATTGGAATATACAAGCCAAGTTCTATAATGAAAAATTCCCACGAGTATATGAAAGTGATAACATAGGAGACTCTCTATTATGAAGATCATGGTGCTACTTTGAAGCACAAGTGTGGTAAAAGGTTAGTAGCATTGTCCCTTCTCTCTTTTTCTCTCATATTTTTTATTTGAGCATAGTTATGAGAATATATAGGTATGATCACGTATATAGACATCACGTCCGAGACAAGTAGACCGACTCATGCCTGCATCTACTACTATTACTCCACACATCGACCGCTATCCAGCATGCATCTAGAGTATTAAGTTCAAGAGAGTAGAGTAACGCTTTAAGCAAGATGACATGATGTAGAGGGATAAACTCATGCAATATGATATAAATCCCATCTTGTTATCCTCGATGGCAACAATAAAATACGTGCCTTGCTGCCCCTACTGTCACTGGGAAAGGACACCGCAAGATTGAACCCAAAGCTAAGCACTTCTCCCATTGCAAGAAAGATCAATCTAGTAGGCCAAAACAAACTGATAATTCGAAGAGACTTGCAAAGATAACCAATCATACATAAAAGAATTCAGAGAAGTTTCAAATATTGTTCATAGATAAACTTTCTCATAAACCCACAATTCATCGGTCTCAACAAACACACCGCAAAAGAAGATTACATCGAATAGATCTCCACAAGAGAGGGGAGAACTTTGTATTGAGATCCAAAAAGAGAGAAGAAGCCATCTAGCTAATAACTATGGACCCGTAGGTCTGAAGTAAACTACTCACACTTCATTGGAAGGGCTATGGTGTTGATGTAGAAGCCCTCCATGATAGATGCCCCCTCCGGCGGAGCTCCGGAAAAGGCCCCAAGATGGGATCTTGTGGATACAAAAAGTTACGGCGGTGGAATTAGGGTTTTGGCTCCGTATCTGGTAGTTTAGGGGTACGTAGGTATATATAGGAGGAAGGAGTACGTCCGTGGAGCAACAAGGGCCCCACGAGGGTGGAGGGCGCGCCTGGGGCCGGGGGGGGGGGTAGGCGCGCCCCCTACCTCGTGCCTTCCTCGTTGATTGCCTGACGTAGGGTCCAAGTCCTCTGGATCATGTTCGTTCCGAAAATCACGTTCCTGAAGGTTTCATTCCGTTTGGACTCCGTTTGATATTCTTTTTCTGCGAAACCCTAAAATAGGCAAAAAAACAGCAATTCCGGGCTGGGCTTCCGGTTAATAGGTTAGTCCCAAAATGATATAAAATTTTATAATAAAGCCCAATAATATCCAAAACAGAATATAATATAGCATGGAACAATCAAAAATTATAGATACGTTGGTTTGAATGAGGCCGGAAATAACAAACAGCAATTCCGGAAAATCCTCATATGCATATATTAGGTTTGGTACTGATCTGCCCTAAGCATAATTTTAGAGTTGTTAAACATGCAAGATGAGTGCACCATGTTAAACTATGCATTTTTTCTACCCCATTTACATATAAAGTTTATTAAGTTTGGAGCTACGGTTATTTAGTTATGGAATAAATCATTTTAGCATGGCATTATGCGAAATAAACACAAACAACATTTTAAGCATTCTTAACATGCATCAAAGTGGCAAATTATTAATCTACACAAAATTCTAAGCATTTTACATATAAAGTTTGTTTTAATATGATGCATCTTGATAACCACAAGTATAGGGGACCGTAACAGTTTTTGATAAGTAAGAGTGTCGAACCCAACGAGGAGCTAAAGGCAGAACAAATATTCCCTCAAGTTCTATCGACCACCGATATAACTCTACGCGTGCTTGACGTTCGCTTTACCTAGAACAAGTATGAAACTAGAAGTACTTTGAAGGTGTTTTTGGATAGGTTTGCAAGAATATAAAGAGAGCGTAAATAAAAAGTAGGGGCTGTTTAGATAAAGACACACCTAAGTTAGTTTTAGTAGAGAGCTTGTTGTTACGAGAAAGTTATTTGTCCCTAGGCAAGCGATAACTAGACCGGTAATCATTATTGCAATTTTATATGAGGGAGAGGCATAAGCTAACATACTTTCTCTACTTGGATCGTATGCACTTATGATTGGAACTCTAGCAAGCATCCGCAACTACTAAAGATCATTAAGGTAAAACCCAACCATAGCAATAAAGCATCAAGTCCTCTTTATCCCATACGCAACAACCCCTTACTCGGGTTTGTGTTTCAGTCACTCACGCAACCCACAATAAGCGAATCATGAACGTATTGCAACACCCTACAGCGGGGATCCCTCACGCTTCTGCGACACGGAGAGCACCATAGGACAACACCAATAATAAAACATGCAACTCAAACCACTCACGATCATCAAATAGCCCATAGGACAAAACGGATCTACTCAAACATCATAGGATAGCCATACATCATTGGGAAATAATATATAGTGTTGAGCACCATGTTTAAGTAGAGATTACAGAGGGTAAGAGAGAGGTTACACCGCGGCATAGAGGGGGGAAGAGTTGGTGATGATGGCGGTGAAGTTGTTGGTGAAGATTGTGGTGATGATGATGGCCCCCGGTGGCACTCCGGTGCCACCGGAAGCGAGCGGGAGAGAGCCCCATCCTTCTTCTTCTTCCTTGACCTCCTCCCTGGATGGGAGAAGGGTTTCCCCTCTAGTCCATGGCCTCCAAGGCGTGGGAGGGGCGAGAGCCCCTCCGAGATTGGATCTGTCTCTCTATCTCTCTCTTTGTTTCTACGTTCTCAGATTCTTCCCTTTCACCGTTTCTTATATTCCTGGAGATCCGTAACTCCGATTGGGCTGAAATTTTAACACGATCTCAATCAGATATTAGTTTTGTTGCGGCGAAAGAAGGGCATCAACCGCATTACGGGATGGCCACGAGGGTCAGGGGAGCGCCCCCTGCCTCGTGGCCCCCTCGGGCATCGTCTCGCGTGGATTTTTCTTCCCAAAAATCATATATATTCGAAAAAAATCTCTGTCAGTTTTTATCCCGTTTGGACTTTGTTTGATATGGATATTCCGCAAAACTAAAAACATGCAACAAACAGGAACTGGCACTGGGCACTAGATCAATATGTTAGTCCCAAAAATAGTATAAAAAGTTGCCAAAAGTATATGAAAGTTGTAGAATATTGGCATGGAACAATAAAAAATTATAGATACGACAGAGACATATCAGCATCCCCAAGCTTAATTCATGCTCGTCCTCGAGTAGGTAAATGATAAAAAAGATAATTTTTGATGTGGAATGCTACCTAGCATAATCTTGATCATATATCTAATCATGGCATGAATATTAAGACACGAGTGATTCAAAGCAATAGTCTATCATTTGACATAAAAACAATAATACTTCAAGCCCACTAATAAAGCAATCATGTCTTTTCAAAATAACATGGCCAAAGAAAGTTATCCCTACAAAATCATATAGTCTGGCTATGCTCCATCTTCACCACACAAAATTTTCACATCATGCACAACCCCGATGACAAGCCAAGCAATTGTTTCATACTTTTGACATTCTCAAACCTTTTCAACTTTCACGCAATACATGAGCGTGAGCCATGGACATAGCACTATAGGTGGAATAGAATATGATGGTGGAGAAGACAAAAAGGATAAGATAGTCTCACATCAACTAGGCGTATCAACGGGCTATGGAGATGCCCATCAATAGATATCAATGTGAGTGAGTAGGGATTTCCATGCAACAGATGCACTAGAGCTATAAGTGTATGAAAGCTCAAACTGGAAACTAAGTGGGTGTGCATCCAACTTGCTTGCTCATGCAGACCTTGGGCATTTGAGGAAGCCCATCATCGGAATATACAAGCCAAGTTCTATAATGAAAATTCCCACTAGTATATGAAAGTGATAACTCAAGAGACTCCCTATATGAAGAACATGGTGCTACTCTGGAGCACAAGTGTGTTAAAAGGATAGTAACATTGCCCCTTCTCTCATTTTTTTAATTTTTTTAATTTTCTCTTTTTTTGGGCCTTCTCTTTTTTTTGGCCTTTCACTTTTTTTTATTTTTTTTTTTTTTTTGTCCGGAGTCTCATCCCGACTTGTGGGGGAATCATAGTCTCCATCATCCTTTCCTCACTGTGGCAATGCTCTAATAATGATGATCATCACACTTTTATTTACTTACAACTCGATATTACAACTCAATACTAGAACAAAGATATGACTCTATATGAATGCCTTCGGTTGTGTACCTGGATGTGCAATGATCTAGCGTAGCAATGACATCAAAAAACGGACAAGCCATAAAAACATCATGCTAGCTATCTTACGATCATGCAAAGCAATATGACAATGAATGCTCAAGTCATGTATATGATGATGATGGAAGTTGCATGGAAATATATCTCGGAATGGCTATGGAAATTCCATGACAGGTAGGTATGGTGGCTGTTTTCAGGAAGGTATGTGGTGGGTTTATGGTACCGGCGAAAGTTGCGCGGTACTAGAGAGGCTAGCAATGGTGGAAGGGCGAGAGTGCGTACAATCCATGGACTCAACATTAGTCATAAAGAACTCACATACTTATTGCAAAAATCTATTAGTCATCGAAACAAAGTACTACACGCATGCTCCTAGGGGGATAGATTGGTAGGAAAAGAACATCGCTCATCTCCGACCGCCACTCATAAGGAAGACAATCAATAAATAAATCATGCTCCGACTTCGTTACATAACGGTTCACCATACGTGCATGCTACGGGAATCACAAACCTCAACACATGTATTTCTACTAATCCACAACTACCCACTAGCATGACTCTAATATCACCATCTTTATATCGCAAAACTATTGCAAGGAATCAAACATATCATATTCAGTGATCTACAAGTTTTATGTAGGATTTTATGACTAACCATGTGAATGACCAATTCCTGTCATCTCTCTAGATAGATATAAGTGAAGCAAGAGAGTTTAATTCTCTCTAAAAAAGATATGCCTGTGCTCTAACAAATATAAGTGAAGCAACAAATGGCGGTTGTCTATGTAAAGAGAAACAGGCAATCCAAACTTCAAATGATATAAGTGAAGCACATGAAGCATTCTATAAAGCCATACTCAAAAGATATAAGTGAAGTGCAAAGACCATTCTATAAATCAACCAAGGACTACCTCATACCAGCATGGTGCATAAAAGAAAAATGAAAACTAAATGCAAAAGACGCTCCAAGATTGCACATATCGCATGAACGAAATGAATCCGAAAACATACTGATACTTGTTGAAGAAAGAGGGGATGCCTTCCGGGGCATCCCCAAGCTTAGACGCTTGAGTCTCCTTGAATATTTACTTGGGGTGCCTCGGTCATCCCCAAGCTTGAGCTCTTGCCTCTCTTCCTTCTTCTCACATCGAGACCTTCTCGATCATCGAACACTTCATCCACACAAAACTTCAACAGAAAACTCGGTAAGATCCGTTAGTATAATAAAGAAAATCACTACTCTAACTACTGTTGCAAACCAATTCATATTTTTTTTTGCATTATAGCTACTGTAATATAACTTTTTCATGGCTTAATCCACTGATATTAATCGATAGTTTCATCAAAACAAGCAAACTATGCATCAAAAACAGAATCTGTCTAAAACAGAACGGTCTGTAACAGTCTGAACATTCACCATACTTCTGATACTTGAAAAAATTCTACCAAAATTAGCAAACATAAACAATTTTTATAGGAAGACAGTGCAAAAAGAATCAGAACCGTTTGACATTCCAACTAAAAATGTAATATCGCGCACTACAGCCAAAGTTTCTGTCCTGCACCGTACAAACCATCAAGCAAATGTAAACATCCTAAAGGCAAACCTTGGCACATTATTTTTATAATACAATGGAATTGTACAAGGGGATAATTATTTTTGTTGAAAAGTTTATGTAATCAAGATTCACAAAGTTGCCGTGAGCATGAACAAAGTTCAAGGAGCTCTTCCACTTCAACAATGCTTGTCTCTCTCACTTTCACTTTACTTTTTGAAAAAGTTTTAGGTTCCCCTCTTTATTTTTGTTGTTTTTAAACTATATAAAAGCACTCAATAGAAATAAATGACTCTATAAAACTTCTGGGTTGTCTCCCTGGCAGCGCTTTCTTTAAAGCCATTAAGCTAGGCATATAGTGCTCAAGTAGTGAATCCACCCGGATCCCAAGGTATATCAAAGCCAATTTTAATTAACAATGATTTGTAATTTAGTAGTGAGCACAAAGTAACATATATCATGCAACAACGGAGTCTAACTCTCTTCCCATGCATCGGCATGTCATAAAAGAATAATTCATGCATACAAAGTAAAGGCCAATGCATAGTATAAACAATTTCTTGCAATTTTTTCGTGTTGGAAACATAAAGAGGCGGAGATGTAGTTCCTCTCTCATAATAATTGCAAGTAGGAGAAGCAAGCACATGCATATTATATTCATCAAAATCATCATGTGTAACGGTAAAAGGCAACACATCAATATAATCCTTAATAAGGGCAAACTTCTCCGATATAGTGTAATTGGGAGAATTCAAAAAGATAATAGGACTATCATGTGTGGGTGCAATAGCAACAATTTCATGTTTAACATAATGAACTATAGCAAGTTCATCTCCATAAGCATAATTCATATTGGCATCTTGGCCACAAGCATAGCAAGCATCATCAAAAAGGGATATTTCAAGAGAATTAACGGGATCATAATAGTCATGATAGCAATCATCCTTCGGTAAGCACGAAGGGAAATTAAATAGTGTATGAGTTGAAGAGTTACTCTCATTAGAAGGTGGGCACAGGTGATCAATCCGCTCTTCTTCCTTTTATTCTTCGATCTCCTCCTCATCTTTTTCATCCAATGAGCTCACAGTTTCATCAACTTCTTCTTCCATAGACTCCTGCAAAATATTAGTCTCTTCTTAGACAGCGGAGTAGTCCTCGATATATGGTTCAACATAGGCATTAGAAGCATAATTATCATAGAAATATTTAAGAATGGCAAAATTTTCAGATTTGTAAAGAGTAGCACCATACTTTTCAATCAAAGAAGCAATTTCGTAAGCACCCTTAAAAGCAACAAATTCTTCAATTTGTTGAACATCATAGTAACTATAAACACCTTTAGCATACGAAGATACGATTCCATTATCACTAAACTCACATTGGTAGGGAAGGTGTTTCTTAGGGTTTTTAGAACAACAAGTAAAATCACATATTTCACATAAATTCCAAGCATAGCATTGCAAACGATGACTTTGAGCCAATAGAATTTTCCCTTTATCAGATATTTGGTGTCGCACATAACAAGCATGCTCATATAAAGATTTTCCCTCAACTAAGCTAGTTGGGGTTTCAGCACGAGCACATATGGATCGAAGATGATCCAAGTAATAAGCTTCAGCAGTGTGATAGATTTTGAGTGGTTCTTCAACCATTGGTTCAGTAGGTACAACTAATTTTTTTGTATTTTTTTCGTTTCCTACCAATAACTAAAGATAGAAAACAACTAAGAACAACAAATAAAAATTACATAGTGATAAAGCTAACAAGAACACACGAGAATATTCACCCCACTCTATTGCTCCCCAGCAACGGCGCCAGAAAAAGGTCTTGATAACCCACAAGTATAGGGGATCGCAACAGTTTTCGATAAGTAAGAGTGTCGAACGAAACGACGAGCTAAAGGCAGAACAAATATTCCCTCAAGTTCTATTGACAGCCGATACAACTCTACGCACGCTTGACATTTGCTTTACCTAGAACAAGAATGAAACTAGAAGTACTTTGTAGGTGTTTTTGAATAGGTTTGCAAGAATATAAAGAGAGCGTAAATAAAAAGCAGGGGCTGTTTAGATAAAGACACACCTAAGTTAGTTTTAGTAGAGAGCTTGTTGTTACGAGAAAGTTAATTGTCCCTAGGCAATCGCTAACTAGACCGGTAATCATTATTGCAATTTTATATGATGGAGAGGCATAAGCTAACATACTTTCTCTACTTGGATCATATGCACTTATGATTGGAACTCTAGCAAGCATCCGCAACTACTAAAGATCATTAAGGTAAAACCCAACCATAGCATTAAAGCATCAAGTCCTCTTTATCCCATACGCAACAACCCCCTTACTCGGGTTTGTGTTTCAGTCACTCACGCAACCCACTATAAGCGAATCATGAACGTATTGCAACACCCTACAGCAGGGATCCCTCATGCTTGCACGACACGGAGAGCACCATAGGACAGCACCAATAATAAAACATGCAACTCAAACCAATCACGATCATCAAATAGCCCATAGGACAAAACAGATCTACTCAAACATCATAGGATAGCCATACATCATTGGGAAATAATATATAGCGTTGAGCACCATGTTTAAGTAGAGATTACAGTGGGTAAGAGAGAGGTTACACCGCTGCATAGAGGGGGGAAGAATTGGTGATGATGGCGGTGAAGTTGTTGGTGAAGATTGCGGTGATGATGATGGCCCCCGGTGGCACTCCGGTGCCACCGGGAGCAAGGGGGAGAGAGCCCCCCTCCTTCTTCTTCTTCCATGACCTCCTCCCTAGATGGGAGAAGGGTTTCCCCTCTGGTCCATGGCCTCCATGGCATGGGAGGGGCGAGAGCCCCTCCGAGATTGGATCTGTCTCTCTGTCTCTCCCTGTTTCTGCGTTCTCAGATTCTTCCCTTTCACCGTTTCTTATTTTCCCGGAGATCCGTAACTCCGATTGGGCTGAAATTTTAACACGATCTCTATCTGGATATTAGCTCTCTTGCGGCGAAAGAAGGGGATCAACCGCCTTAACGGGTGGCCACGAGGGTCAGGGGCGCGCCTGCCCTCCTGGGGCGCGCCCCCTGCCTCGTGGCCCCCTCAAGCATCGTCTCGCGTGGATTTTTATTCCCAAAAATCACATATATTCCAAAAAAATCTTGGTTAGTTTTTATCCGTTTGGACTCCATTTGATATGGATATTCTGCGAAACAAAAAACATGCAACAAACAGGAACTGGCACTGGGCACTGGATCAATATGTTAGTCCCAAAAATAGTATAAAAAGTTTCCAAAAGTATATGAAAGTTGTAGAATATTGGCATGGAACAATCAAAAATTATAGATATGACGGAGATGTATCAATGCACCGTTTGTGAGATATGATATGCATGAAGCTTAGGGGTTTTTCTGCAAAACAGTTAAAGCCCTAGAAATAGACAAATCGCAGATCTGGAAAAAAACAGAGACGGGTCGAATCTGGCAGGCCCGGAAGTGCACAGGGATCTGGGCGGCTGCTCACCAGCGTGGCCACTGGGCCGGCATGAGCTGGGCCTAGCCCGATCGGTGGAGGAGGCGGCCTGACAGGGTCATGCTGGGCCTGCCTGCTTATGGCCCACTCGGTCGCTGGATCTGGGAAGGTTGGGCAGGCGCTGCGAGCGGGCGCAGCGGGGTCGTCTTGCCGGGAAGCAGAGCGGCAGCGCAAGTGCGGGACTAGCCGGCGACGCGCGAGGAAAGGTCGAGGGCGGACGGGAAAGGGCGCGGGGGTACGGATCCAAGGCGCCATGTCCGGATCTAGCCGGAGTAGGACCAGCGATGACGATCCGGCGATGACAGCTCCCTGGTGGTTGCTGCACCTGCGGGAGAGAGGAAGAGGGTGAGGCCGATGGGGAGAAATGAAGGAGTGGGGCGGCAAGGGACCTGGTGGCCGGCGGGGCTCGCCGGCGGCGAGGAGATGGTCGGTGGGGTAGGCTCGGCGAGGGAAGGCGCTCGGGGCGGAGGCAGCTGCGGGATCGGGCTCCTCCCGATCCAAAGCAAGACGAAGGCATGGTGCGGGCTTGGGGGCGAGCCTAGATGGGCTCCGCGGGCTTGCCCCGGGCCTGGGCGGGCCACGGCGGCGCGGGGAGGCAAGGGCGTGTGGCCTCGCCTGATTGGCCACGGGCGGTGCGGGGTGGCCGCGCAGCCAATGGCTATGCGCCAAGTGGCAAGGTGGAAGTGGAGGTCACCGGAAATTGAGGAGGGGGGTTGGCTGTGGCTGGAGGCGGTGGATCCGAGGAGAAGGGGTCTAGGGGGTAGGGGAAGACTAGGGTAGCCCATATTTGGAAGGAAGGTGTGTATATATAGGGCAGTGTTAGGGTTTTAGGGGTTAGGAGGGGTTTCCGGACCCTCTGATCAAGAGCGGACGGCACCGGTCGAGAGGGGGTTGGTTGGACCTAGATGGGGTTAGAGGGCTGTGCAGATGGGTTGGACTGAGAGGAAAGAGGATGAATGCAGCCCGGCGACTATTTCCGGAGACCGAAAACGTCCGACGATAGACCGGCTATACTGCCGATATAGTTATCCGTTGGGGCATCAAACGAACTCCGAATGCGATGAAACTTGGCAGGCGGCCTACCTACGCTATAATAAGACCACACGCCAACTTTCAACACATTCCGAGAACATTTTTTGGCCACTTATAAAATAATATTTCGGACATGCCGCGGGCACGTGCAAGTGTGTATGGGCTCAGAACGGACAACGGGGAGAACTGGGAGAACCCGGACGAATGCAAGTTTCGAAAACATGTAGATGCAATGCGGATGATGACATGGCAAGATGCAACACGCAAGCGAATGACATGGCAATGACGACGAATAACTAGAAGACACCTGGCGCATCGGTCTCGGGGCGTTACAACACTCCACCACTACAAGAGGTTCTCGTCCCGAGATCTAGGATTGCACCGGAGGGAAACAGAAGAGGAAGAGGTAAAAAAAGTTGCTTCTTTGACAAACGAGTGAAACCACGAACCTTGAGAGGTTAAACAAATTGAAAGAAAGAAAAACAACGAAGATGAACGAGGTTGAAGACACTCCGGTTGGAAATGGAAGGCAATAATATGAACTTGGCAAAATGAAAGCACTTGGATGAGACTCCGGTTAGAAGAGGAATGATAGACACAACACTCCAGTTAAAACAAGATAGAGAAGGAATAAGGATGATATAATTTTGGCAGCATTCCGACTATAAATGGAAGGAATTGAAGATGAGCTTGACAAGATGAGAAGATACTTGATGAAATCAACAACACACTGCCTCCAAAACTATTGAAAGAATGGCACAATGGGTAAGAAAGATTCCAGACAGCACTCCGGTTGAGAAGGGAGGCAAAACTTTACAAGATGAGAGAGCTCGAATGAAAACATGACACTCCGGTTAAATGGATAAGCAAAAGGAAAGAACATGATCCTCACAATTCGAGATGAAGAGTGAAGAGAGAAACATCACAATGCCTCTGGAAGAAGAAAGAATGGAATGAAATGAACGGAGGGAAACATGATCTTGAGAGAGCACGCTTACAACAAAAGCTAGAATGGAGTTGTTGGATTTTCAACAACGAAAGGATAAGCTTGATGTGGGCTTATGGAAGACATCTCAAAATTATGAGATGAAATTCTGCCACTAACGGAAAACAAGAGATTGAATTTTTATGAACAAGGAGACGAGAAACTTATTTCACCAGGAGGATGAAAGAAGAACTTGGATCATTTATAAGCACCATAAATAGCAACAATCCTTAGGGAAAGCTTTAGGTGAAATATAACCCAAGATAATTCCAATGAAGAGATTGATGGGTTGCAAAGGATCTCATGAACGAATTGAAAATGATGGGTTTAAAATATGTCATTCCCTACAACTTGTGAATCATGAAACATGAAGAAAATTGTCAAGAATGACATAACACCACCTCAAAAGATAAGATAGAAAGGATTGCACTTCGGAATGGAAGATGAAGAATACTTGAACTCCTCAAAACAAGACATGTGTTGAACACCATGTTTATTTTGGAGTATAGCTTAGCGGAACATAACTTCGAGAGAAATCTTGAAGAACAATTGAAGAATGAAATGAATTCTTGACGAACAACCATGTAGAACCTCCATGAAGAACTCCAGTAACAAAATGATGATAAAAAGAGAGAGAAGTTGAAAACACAAGGTGAAACCTTGTAATGATTTATATGGATCTTCGCGATGATATAATTGAGAGATCTTGGAACTCCGAGAAAGAAAGATGAACAACTGAAATCGAGAATTTTGGTGAACCTCTGGAATAAGGAATTAATCACTTGTATGAAAACAAGAATAAGAATTACATTATGCTTATCCTTCACCAATTTAGATTGATGACAAGCAACGGATTTGGCATACTACTTATTCTCGTAGAAAGGATTAAGATAGATATAGCTCAAACTTGAGAAGGTCTTCAACGAACCACCGGTAGGATTGAAACAACGAATGAATTCATATGATAACGAAGGAAAAGAAATCTTGAATGAACCACCGTAAGAATTGAAAATGAAAGTAGCAAAGGCACAAATCATCGGGAAGAATTGGAGAACGAATGAATATACTTGAGAGAATTTAGATACAAGTTAAAGAAGAGCTCCCGAGCTGATTAGATCATACTTGAATGATGCACCAGTATGATTTGGAGAACAATAGCTGAGAGCTGAGAATGAATAAACCCGAAATGATGGCCTTCGGAGAATCAGACTGAAAAGACTCCTGAATTGCTCCGGATGGGTGAAAAGAATTCTCACAATCACAAACAATTATGAGAGGATGGCATGAAGCTATAACCACGAGTCTTGAGAGAATGGGTAAGATTTGGAGGAAAAACTTTTCTTCGGTCTTCAAATGTTGAGAATGACGATAAGAAACACCACCATGAGTTGTTGAGGCACTCCGGAATGAAAATTAGAAAGGTTGAACCAACAATAGAAATAATTTGAAAACGATCTTGGAGAAGGCATTTGACTGATGATAATTCATTCTTACGACAAACTTGGAAAAGAATTTGAGAGTAACTCCGGGAAAAAGTAGAAGAGTCAGGTAAGATCCTGGAAAAGACCTGTGGGTTAGGGCCCACTCAAAAGAAACATCGTTGGCATGATTTACTTGGAAGAGAGATTGCACCGGTTGAATTAAATGTCTTGAATGAGGTAACAACCTCGAAAGAGCTTGAACGAATGAAGAGTGGAAACATGAATCTTCGAGATATCTTCAGTACTCCGGAACAATTAAATAGCAAGCGGGGAATGATTATGAGGTGCACCGGCAAGAAAAGACATTTGAAACGAGGAAAGAATACGATCAACAAAGCTTGACTTGAATCCACCAGAGGAAAGAGAACAAAGAATGATGAACTTGAAGCTCCGTTAGTATCTTACTGAGAATCACCAGATAAGAAGCTTGATTGAAAAGAATGAAGATACTTCACATGAATAAAAGGATACTTGATTAAGACATCTGATTTCTTGAAGGAAAAAGGGTGGGAGGGTGGCAAAACAAAGGCAACTTGGGACGGATGAAACAAACAACATTGAGAAGACTTGAGTTGATCTTGCGGATGTTGAAAAAGATCGGATCCACTTGAAGAGAGACACACCGGTTCAGAAGAAATTGAGATGGCAAACTCGAAGATCAAGAAGGATTTGTATTCAAATAGGAATATGAGAACACCGCATAGGAAAGGTATGGAATCAACACTTGACTTTGAAGCAACTCGAATACCAAAAACCAAAACAAAACAAAGGATTTGGCTTGCAGAATAAGCCGGAAACAAACATATGATATATACCATATCGTATCATGTGTCTGTTGGAAAGATATCCTACGATATACTTGAATTCCCACTTATAAACTCCCGAAACTTTCTAGTTATGCAATCAGGTGTTGGGGATACAGGGGAAGCATAATATCCCACCCAAACTAACAATACCTACATCCAGCTGTATCCATCCTTCAACACATAACCAAGAAACCTTCGGAAATCGTGTACCTCAACCTTCAAAAAGCATACGTTATACGAGTTATGGCAATACTCCAAAACTCCCGCCCCAGTACTGGGTGGCGTCGAGGTTATCTCACCAACAACTGCATAAAAGAGATTTTCGATGTCGGCGAACTCAGGTATTCCAGAACTGCAACGATAAAATTGTGACGACAATACCTTGGAGCTCAACTCCCCGGGACACTGCCACAACCCCTAAATGTCAGGAGGCACCAAGAACAATGTTCTCATCACAAAACCATCAGAATGATTCCAAGATACCCGCATGATCCTAATTTTTTGTGTGAAATTTGAGGAGAGAAGAGTCAAAACTTCTACGTCAGGAGGGCTCACCAGAGCGACGAAGGGACTGAGGAGTAAAAAGAATCCTACTCTCCGATATATATATAATCCTAAGACTCAAAAACATTTTGTTCTAGACTCAACAACGTCAGCGATTCGATCAAGCAGGGGGCTCCTAAGTCGGGGATGGCTCTGATTACCAACTTGTGACACCCACAATGCGGCTATATCTCCCACGTGTCGGGGCACGACTTAGAGGCATAGTCGCATGGTAGGCTTGTCGTAAGAGGGGTAATCTTCACACATCCCATGTACTAAATAAGAAAGGGATAAAGAGTTGGCTTACAATCGCCACTTCACACAAATACAAGTTAAACATACATCATCCAGAATACAATCAAGGTCCGACTATGGAACCAGAATAAAAGAAGACAACCCCAAATGCTAGATCCCCGATCGTCCCAACTGGGCTCCACTACTGATCAATCGGAAATGAAACAACACAACGAACAAGATCTTCCTCGAGCTCCCACTTGTGCTCGGTTGTGTCACCTGTACTGGCATCAATGGCACCTGCAACTGTTTGGAAGTATCAGTGAGTCATGAGGACTCAGCAATCTCACACCCGCGAGATCAAGACTATTTAAGCTTATGGGTAGGAAAGGGTAGTGAGGTGGAGCTGCAGCAAGCACTAAGCATATATGGTGGCTATCGGTGTCAAAACCGGCGGATCTCGGGTAGGGGGTCCCGAACTGTGCGTCTATGCCGGATGGTAACAGGAGGCAGGGGACACAATGTTTTACCCAGGTTCGGGCCCTCTTGATGGAGGTAAAACCCTACGTCCTGCTTGATTAATATTGATGATATGGGTAGTACAAGAGTAGATCTACCACGAGATCAGAGATGCTAAACCCTAGAAGCTAGCCTTTGGTATGATTGTATGTTATGGTTGTTGTCCTACAGACTAAAACCCTTCGGTTTATATAGACACCGGAGAGGGTTAGGGATACACAAGGTCGGTTACAAAGGAGGAGATATCCATATCCGTATTGCCTAGCTTGCCTTCCACGCCAAGTAGAGTCCCATCTGGGCACGAGACGAAGTCTTCAATCTTGTATCTTCATAGTCTAACAGTCCGGCCAAAGGATATAGTCCGGCTGTCCGGAGACCCCCTAATCCAGGACTCCCTCAGTAGCCCCTGAACCAGGCTTCAATGACGATGAGTCCGGCGCGCAGTATTGTCTTCGATATTGCAAGGCGGGTTCCTTCTCCGAATACATCACAGAAGAATTTGAATACGAGGATAGTGTCCGACCCTGCAAAATAAGTTCCACATACCGCCATACAGAGAATAATATTTTTGCAAATTCAATTCGCTGACTTGTTTTGGCAGCATGACGTTATGTCATGGCCCGTTGATTATTCGAACCGTTTTTCTTCAGCCAGCTCCACACATAATGCGAGGCGGTTTCTTGACACGTCTTGTCAAAGCAGAGATCGTGTTCCCCCAATTATGGGATTCTCATTAATGCGGTCGTGGGTAACCCAACCGTGTCTAGGACTCCTAGATTATAGGCAAGTCCTAAACGGCTACGGAGAGGACGCTTGATATTCACCCTCTTTATAAAGGGACAAGGTTTTCGCTTTTTCCCTCTTGTGCTCAATCGAACCCTTCCCCCGCCTCGAGTTCTAACACCCAAAGCCTAGGTTAGGTGCTCCGGATCTTCAATCATGTCCGGATCCAGCCTTCAAGGCCGATGGATGCCCTCCTCCGTTACGGAAGAGGACATCAAGAAATTGAGGGAGGCCAGATACCTGACCGGCAAGGTTTTGCATCGGCTGCCTGCTCGAGGGCAGGTCGTCCCTTCTCCCGAACCCAACAAGAACGTCGTGTTCGTTTCCCACTTCCTCCAAAGCCTAGGCCTCACTCTGGATCCCTTCATCAGGGGTTTGATGTTCTATTACGGGCTAGATTTCCACGATCTAGCTCCGGACTCCTTTCTCCACATCTCGACATTTATTGTCATGTGTGAGGCCTTCCTCCGCATTACCCCTCACTTCAGCATGTGGCTCAAGACCTTTGAAGTGAGGCCGAAGATGATCGAGGGGTAACATGCAGCGTGCGGAGGTGCATCAATAGGCAAGATGGCAGGAGCTCCATGGCCGAAAGGTTCCATTCCAGAGGTTTCTGAATTATGGCAACGGGAGTGGTTTTACGTCACGGCTCCCAGAAGTGCCAAGTGGGCGGCTGCCCCCGCTTTCCGCGGCCCCCCACCACAACTGATGTCATGGATTAGCAGAGGTCTGAGCTGGGGTCCAGCCAAGGACGTGCCTATACTACAAAGCCGCATTCGAGATCTCTTCGAGGGAGATTTTAATTTGGTTGTGGTAATACAAGTTATGCTGGTTCGTCAAGTCCAGGCTTGCAAACGCCGGCCCTTCGCTTGTGGGAGTTCAACCCAGAGGGACCGCGTGCCATTCAAAGTTTCCTCGGGCTGACGCACGAGGAGACGTACAAGTCATTCTTCGGACCTCAAGTAGAGTGTCCGGATATTACCGAGGACGTGGGCCTGAGCAGTAATCGCGCCGCCGAACAAGTAAGAAATCCTCTGGCTGAACACACTGTCTTTTATTCATCATGAAGTTATTTCTGAGAGTTTGCTCTTTGACCAGGACTGGCTAACAAAGGCGAAGATGATTCGGTGTTTGGCCCCCCTCCCTGAGGGTTTGGAAAATCCGGTATTGGAAAAGATGCTCGAGGTCGCACCTTGCCCGGAGCCCTTGAAGGAAGATACGGGGGGATAATACGGGCGGATGCAGGCCCCCATCGCTACCAGTTCCAACTGAGGGAATGAGCGTCTCCCCCGGACCCCTCCGCTCAAGAAGCGGGCGACCCCAAAGTGTCGTCACGGAGGGCCTCTCCGGATCCGGTGAGGCCAGAAGATAATCCCATAGACCCCCAAAGTCCCCAGCGTCTGGCTCCCATAGAGAGCAAACAAAAGAGTCCGGCACCGTCTGGTATGCGGTCGGACGTTCTGAGGGAGCTGGTGGGGCGAGCGGCCATCTCAGAAGAACACCGTACGCTAATGGGTACGGTGATGGAGAGAATTTCGTCCGCCGAAAGCGGATCACATGAAGCCTTTATGAGTCTACTGACAGGCTTTGAGGTACGTGAGATAATATGTGATAGTACTGCACATGTTAGATGTGCCCTGTGTAGATAGTAGCCCCTGAGACTCTGGTTGTCGTCGAGAACGGCGGCGAATAGAGGATCATAGTCCCAGGCAATAACCAGACTGCCCCTATGTGCAGGTGGTGGAAGCTCCGGTGGCTAGCCGGACTAGTGAGTTTGCCAAATTAAAACGGCAACTAGATGCCGCAGACGCCGACATCGAGCTTGTTAACAAGAGGCTTGACGAGGCACAGGGTAAGTGTTATTATCTGGTGAACGCCACATAGTAAGAGCAGCATGATGCCAGTATCTTTAATATGTTGTGACTGCAGATGGAGCTGCCACCGTGGAAATCTTGCGGGCAGAACTTGTCCGAGCCAAGGAACAAGCGAGGATTAGTAATGCGGCTGCTTTGAAGGCGGCCAAAGAGTTGACAGCCAAGAAGGCCGCACATTGCGGGAGCCAAGAGAAGATGGCCAAGATGGCCGTAGAATTAAAAGACACTGCCGACCGTTGCCGGGTCCTTGAAAAAGAAAACCGAGCGAAGGCAACGGACCTTGAGAAGGCCACGATGGCGGACAAAGACACCCGTTCTGCTATGAGAGCGGAGAAGGAGGAGCTGCGGGAAGCCGGGGATATTGCGGCTGGGAAGCCCTTCATGTTACGGAGGAAGTTCGGAGATCCACGGTACGCCCCTCTGGATCGGCTATGGAGTTCGGCAGATGCGTATATGGATTTAGCGGTGAGCGCTGCCGATGTGGCCAAGTACTTCCAAGGTCAAACAGATCGTGAAGTGGACAAGCTGTTATGGTCGCAATTCAACGTTCCAGAGCGTCCGCTTTCATTGACTGACCAGCTAGTCGAATGAGCCGAACTGAATAGGTTGTCCGGACTCGCCATGAGGTCTGTTGTGGATCAGCTATGGCCGGAAAAGCAAAAGCCGAACAGCTATTTCAGCTTAGTGCAGCAGTTCCTTGGTGTGGTGCCACGCATTAATGCGATGAAGAGGTCGGCGTGCATAGAAGGCTCGCGGATGGCCCTTGCCCGTGTTAAAGCATACTGGGCGGAGATGGACGCTACCACTGTTGCGGCGCAGGGTTCGGCCATAGGCCGAGTGGCTACCGAGCACTATTTCGAGGAGGTACTTGAGGGTGTTGATAGAGGCCCAGTGCTCGAAGAATATTATGTTTGAGTGATATGTATTCTCATTGTAAGCACAATGCTTTTATGAAATTTTATAAGGCTATGTTTATACTTTTGCCTGAAAGTAGTATGATGCCTCCTGTGCGGCCGTTTATGTATACATGTGTATAACCTGAAAGATTGCAGCCGTCGGCTTCAACCCCCACGCATATAATGCGGAGGTGCTCGTGAAAAATGCATGTTCACACTTAACCCAACGTCTTGGTCCTATTAAGGAGGTGATAGCGTAGCGAACGAGGCAACCAGACTATAATGCTTTAACACTTTCACTTAGCCATAGGAGTTTGACAGTGGGGCTACTAGATAGCCCCTGGTGGCTCCGCACTCTCCTAATCTTGGGGTGCGTACATGCCTGGCTGGAAAAGGCCCTTCGTTAAGGCGGAGGAATTCTAACATTCCTATAGGTCATCGAGTGGTTGACCAGTCTCACGCTATATCATGACAATCAGTTTTTGGCTTTCTCTACTGAGGTGCTCGTCCGGATGAACCAGGGCACAATCGCAGTAGTTCTCGTGGTGCTACCTTAGCCGATAAAGCGGAACGTAAGGCACCAAAACACAGGAGCCGGGCAAACCCAACATTTGACCAAAGACAATGATTCGGAGCTGATGCATATAAGGCCAAACTCGCGACGCCGAACACTCCCTAAGGTATTCGGTCTTTATGGTATAAACTAGGCCTAAATAGTGCCCTTTGTAAGAAGCCCCTTGTGTCCAGGTACGTGCATTGTTCTAACGTGGCCACATGCCAAGACGTCAGCATCCTTCTCAATTGTGCTGAGAATTCGGTGGATGTGTATCAACAAGAGACAGTAAAAAAGGTTTACGCAGGGTCTTAATCTAAAAAGAATCCTTGGAACGGGTCCCTGCTGCACGTCTGCGCCTGTGTCTCTGTTGTGTCGTATCCTGGACGGGTGTAGCACGATGGTCATCTGTAAAAGAGAGGATTTTAGGTGAAAAAGTTGTCATGCAGAGAGATAGTTTTTTTAAAGAAACCATGTATAATTCAAGATAAGTAAAAATTGCCACTTGTCTGCGCGCGTTGAGACCCTTGTAATTGTAATAGGGGTGTGACCATCGATCCGGTATGAATTGCATATAACTGCTCCGGGCTTGTCTAACCGTGTCCGAGGTCTTGACGACCTGTTAAATGCTTTAGTTGGTGAGGCCGTTTTTAGTGTGCGGCTGCCAAGGCAGCCACACTCTCTTCGGCGCGCAAAGATCGCTTAATACTTCCATTCACTGTAATAATGCCACATGGACCGGGCATCTTGAGCGTGAGGGAAGCGTAATGCGGTATTGCATTAAAGCGAGTGAAAGCTTCACGTCCAAGTAGTGCTTGACAGCCACTTTGGAACAGAGCGATGTGGAAGGTTAAATGTTCGCTACGGAAGTTATCGGGGAAGCCGAATATAACCTTTAGTAGCAGGGAGTCCGTACAATGAGCCCCTGGGCCTGGTGTTACTCCTTTAAAGGTAGTATTGCTGTGGCAAATTTTCGTTGTGTCTATCCCCATTTCGCGGATTGTATCCTGGTATATCAGGTTTATACTGCTGCCACCGTCCATCAGTACTCGTGTGAAGTGGTATCCGTCAATTATTGGGTCTAATAGCAGGGCAGCCCATCCTGCACGCCGGATACTTGCTAAGTAATCACGATGGTCGAAAGTGATCGGTTGAGACGACCAGTGGCAGGACTCCGCGGTGATAGGCCCTTGGGCATAATTTTCTGGGAGTGCCATTTTGTTTCTCCCCTTGATCACGTGTAACACGTTTACTGTTTTGACTTCTGGTGGAAATTTCTTTTGTTCCCCAGTGTCTTGCTTGAGAGGCTCATCCTCGTCTTCACTTGGTGTATCCTCCCCCTTGTGTACCGCGTTGAGCTTGCCGGACTGCTTGAAGACCCAACATTCTCTGTGGGTATGATTAGCGGGTTTACCAGGGGTGCTATGGATCTGACATATTTGGTCCAGAATTTTGTTTAGGCTAGACAGTTCGTCTCTGGCGCCTTTAGAGGGCGGCTTTTGCTGACCTGGCCGAGAGCTTTTGAATCCGGCGTTTACTACCGTGCTCTTCGTGGTGTCTTCTTTATTCCGGCGTTTGTTATTGTTGTTGCGCCATGATTTCCCATTTCCATCTCTAACTTCGGATGTACTGGGGTCGCTGGTGCCGCATCTGGCTAGCCAGCTATCCTCACCTGCGCAAAAGCGGGTCATGAGGCTTGTTAATGCTGCCATTGTTCTCGGCTTTTCTTGGCCGAGGTGTCTGGCAAGCCATTCGTCACGGACGCTATGCTTAAAAGCTGCCAAGGCTTCGGCGTCCGGACAGTCGACAATTTGGTTCTTTTTAGTAAGAAACCTGTTCCAAAGCTTTCGGGCTGACTCTCCGGGCTGTTGAGTTATATGACTCAAATCATCCGTGTCCGGAGGTCGGACATAAGTCCCTTGAAAATTTTCCCGAAAGGCGTCTTCGAGCTCTTCCCAGCTTCCAATGGAACTTTCGGGGAGGCTCTTAAGCCAGTGCCGAGCTGGCCCTTTGAGTTTGAGGGGTAAATACTTAATGGTGTGGAGATCATCCCCCCAAGCCATATGGATATGGAGGATATAGTCCTCAATCCAGACCCCAGGATCTATTGTTCCGTCGTATGCCTCTATGTTTACGGGTTTGAATCCCTCTGGAAATTCATGGTCCAGCACCTCGTCGGTGAAACATAGGGGGTGTGCGGCACCCCTATATCTGGGTGTACCGCGTTGTTCAGATGTTTGTTGTGTTGCATCGTATGCTGGAGCACGCTTGCGTGGCCCATAGATGGATCTGATTTCGCCGCCCTTTTGACGCAAGCCCTCGCGTAGACCGCGTATTGGCTTATTTGTGGCGTTGTTTGCCGCTTTATGTTGGCCGTGAGGTCGTCTATACGGCCAGATGGCTGTTTTAATTTTTGGTTGTGGGGGGTCTAAGGCCTCCTCATCGAATTCAGGTAGCAACTTCCGCTTTGGGTAGCTCTTGGTGGGGCGATTGCCGCCGTACTTCGCTGCTGTGTTGAGTACTTTACTCCATCTAATTTGGAGTGTGTCTTGCGCAGCCTTGAGCCTTTGCTTCTGCTTTTTTAGACTCCTTGTGGTGGCAACGAGCCTTTGATGGGCATTCTATTGCTCCAGGTGTCTGTCCGGCGTTATGTCGTCTGGACTATTATCTTTGACAGAATTGGCTTGTTCGGTTTGATTCTCTGTATTGCCGTGGTCCGGCAGTGGTTCGCCCTACTCCAACGCTGGGTCTGTATGATCGTTATGTCTGCCAAGGCAGGATTGGGGGTGGCGCTTATGCCGCCGCTTTGACTGCTTCTCGAGGGAACAATCCTTCATTGCGTCCTTCCGTTCCTCGTCGTCGTCTTCTTTTGGTGTGTCCACCATGTATACATCATATGATGAGGTGGAACTCCAGCGCCCTGTGGGCGGTGGTTCCTCTTCGCCTCCCGCATCATTGTCCATACCGTCGATGTCTTCGGAGTCAAAGTTGAGCATGTCGGTTGAGTCATCGACAGTGGCTATTAAGTGGGTGGTGGGTGGGCGTCGAATTTCTTCGTCGTCCGCATCCCAATCCTCTCGGACATAGTTCGGCCAGGATTCTCCTGACAAGGAGAGGGACCTTAATGAGTTTAGTATGTTGCCAAAGGGCGAGTGCTGAAAGATGTCCACGGCGGTGAATTCCATGATCGGCGCCCAATCGGATTTGATTGGCAGGGGCGCGGGCGGTTCAGAGTCCGAAAAAGAGTCCGACACCTTGGAGTCACGGGCTTCGTGGAGGATTAGGCTGGTGTTCGGCTCGATCGCCGTTGAGACTACGGCCCCTGAGGCGGTGTCTAGCCACCCGTCCTCGATTGGGGCAGTTGGCTCCGAGCTAAGGGTCAGAGTTGATGCCGGCGCGGCCTCTGGGGTACTGTTCGGCGGCAGAGCTAGGTCATACCCATCATGACAGTGCGGTGCGTCCGGCTGTGGCTCGAATCCATCGAAGATCAAGTCTCCGCGGATGTCGGCCGTGTAGTTCAAACTTCCAAATCTGACCTGACGGCCAGGGGCGTAGCTTTCAATCTGCTCCAGATGGCCAAGCGAATTAGCCCGCAGTGCAAAGACGCCGAATACGAAGACCTGTCCGGGGGAAAAAGTCTCACCCTGGCCCGCATCGCTATCGATGATAGTAGGAGCCATCAAGCCTAACGGCGACGACACAGAGGAACTCTCAATGAAAGCACCAATGTCGGTGTCAAAACCGGCGAATCTCGGGTAGGGGGTCCCAAACTATGCGTCTAGGCCGGATAGTAACAGGAGGCAGGGGACACAATGTTTTACCCAGGTTCGGGCCCTCTTGATGGAGGTAAAACCCTATGTCCTGCTTGATTAATATTGATGATATGGGTAGTACAAGAGTAGATCTACCATGAGATCAGAGAGGCTAAACCCTAGAAGCTAGCCTATGGTATAATTGTATGTTATGGTTGTTGTCCTACGGACTAAAACCATTCGGTTTATATAGACACCGGAGAGGGTTAGGGTTACACAAGGTCGGTTACAAAGGAGGAGATATCCATATCCTTATTGCCTAGCTTGCCTTCCACGCCAAGTAGAGTCCCATCCGGACACGAGACGAAGTCTTCAATCTTGTATCTTCATAGTCTAACAGTCCGGCCAAAGGATATAGGCTGGCTGTCCGGAGAACCCCTAATCCAGGACTCCCTCAGTGGCTAACATACGCAAATAAGAGCGAGAAGAGAAGCAACGCAACTATCGTGAAATAGAAGTGATCAAGAAGTGATCCTGAAACTACTTACGTTCAAGCATAACACAAGAACCGTGTTCACTTCCCGGACTCCGCCGGAAAGAGACCATCACGGCTACACACGCGGTTGATTCATTTTAATTAAGTTAAGTATCAAGTTCTCTACAACCGAACATTAACAAATTCCCATCTGCCCATAACCGCGGGCACGACTTTCGAAAGTTCAAACCCTGCAGGGGTGTCCCAACTTAGCCCATCACAAGCTCTCACGGTCAACGAAGGATATTCCTTCTCCCGAGAAGATCCGATCAGTCTCGGAATCCCGATTACAAGATATTTCGACAATGGTAAAACAAGACCAGTAAGACCGCCCGATGCGCTGACATCCCGACAGGAGCTGCACATATCTCGTTCTCAGGGCAACACCGGATGAGCACTCCGTACAACTAAAACCGGCCCTCAAGTTTCCCTGAGGTGGCGCTGCAAAGGACTCTAGTTCGGGCCAACACTTAGAGAAGCACTGGCCTGGGGGGGTTAAAATAAAGATGACCCTCGAGAGCGCGACTCCCAAGGGAAAACTATAGGTGGTGGTGAGGCAAATGGTAAAACCAAGGTTGGGCCTTGCTGGAGGAGTTTTATTCAAAGAGAACTGTCAAGGGGTCCCCATAACACCCAACCATGTAAGGAACGCAAAATCAAGGAACATAACACCAGCATGACGGAAACTAGAGCTGCAAGAGTGGAACAAAACACCAGGCATAAGGCCGAGCCTTCCACCCTTACCAAGTATGTAGATGCATTGATTAAATAAGAGATATTTTAATAGCCCAACATATCCATGTTCCAACATGGAACAAACTTCAGCTTCACCTGCAACTAACAACGATATAAGAGGGGCTGAGCAAAAGCGGTAACTTAGCCAAACAACAGTTTGCTAGGAAAGGTGGGTTAGAGGCTTGACAGGGCAATATGGGAGGCATGTTAAAGCAAGTGGTAGGTAGCGCGGCATAGCAATAGAGCGAGCAACTAGCAAGCAAAGATAGAAGTGATTTCGAGGGTATGGTCATCTTGCTTGAGATCCCACAAGGAAGAAGAACGAGTCCATGAAGAAGACAAGCGGACGTAGTCGAACGAATCCTCACAACTCCGGAACGAAACCGAAGTTAACGGGAGAAGCTACCCGGAAAGAAGCAAGCAACATAGTAAACAACCATCACATAAACATGGCATGATGCACAACCAAGTATGATGCATGTCCGGTTTAATTATGCATGGCATGGCAAAGTGCACAAACAACACTACAAGTTAAGTGGAGCTCAGTATGCAACGAGTTGCATATTGACGAAACACCACAACATTATTTAGTTCTCTCTCATTTAAGTACTCAACAACATTAAATGTTGGTTAGCATAGCAAGGGGTGAAGCAAATGAAAACTACCTATCTAGGCAAGTTTAAATGAGGCCGGAAATAACAAACAACAATTCCGAAAAATCCTCATATGCTTATATTAGGTTTGGTACTAATCTTCCCTAAGCATAATTTTAGAGTCGTTAAACATGCAAGATGAGTACACCATGTTAAACTATGCATTTTTCTACCCCATTTACATATAAAGTTTATTAAGTTTGGAGCTATGATTATTTAGTTATGGAATAAATCATTTTAGCATGGCATTATGTGAAATAAACACAAACAACATTTTTAACATGCATGAAAGTGGCAAATTATTAATCTACACCAAATTTTAAGCATTTTACATATAAAGTTTGTTTTAATATGATGCACTGTTTGTCAGATATGATATGCATGAAGCTTATGGGTTTTTCTGCAAAACAGTTAAAGCCCTGGAAATAGACAAATCACAGATCTAGAAAAAAACAAAGACGAGCCAAATCTGGCAGGCCTGGAAGTGCACAGGGATCTGGGAGGCTGCTCAGCAGCGTGGCCACTGGGCCGGCGCGAGATGGGCCTGGCCCGGTCGGTGGAGGAGGCGGCCTGACAGGGGCACGCTGGGCCAGCCTGCTTCTGGCCCACTCGGTCGCTGGATCTCGGGAGGTTGGGCAGGCGCTGTGAGCGGGCGCAGCGGGCGTCGTCTCGCCGGGAAGCAGAGCGGCAGCGCAAGTGCGGGACTGGCCGGCGACGCGCGAGGAAAGGTTGAGGGCGGACGGGAACGGGCGCGGGGGTTCGGATCTAAGGCGCCATGTCTGGATCTAGCCGGAGCAGGACCAGCGACGATGATCCGGCGATGACGGCTCCCTGGCGGTTGCTGCACCTGCGGGAGAGAGGAAGAGGGTGAGGCCGACGGGGAGAAATGAAGGAGAGGGGCGGCACGGGACCTGGTGGCCGGCGGGGCTCGCCAGCGGCGAGGAGATGGTCGGCGGGGTAGGCTCGGCGAGGGAAGGCGCTCAGGGCGGAGGCAGCTGCCGGATTGGGCTCCTCCCGATCTGAAGCAAGACGGAGGCGCGGTGCGGGCTTGGGGCGGGCCTAGATGGGCTCCGCGGGCTTGCCCCAGGCCTGGGCGGGCCACGGCTGCGCGGGGAGGCAGAGGGCGCGTGGCCTCGCCCGATTGGCCACGGGCGGTGCGGGGTGGCCGTGCAGCCAATGGCTACGCGCCAAGTGGCACGGTGGAAGTGGAGGTCACCGGAAATTGAGGAGGAGGGGGTTGGTTGTGGTTGGAGGCAGCGGATCCGAGGAGAAGGGGTCTAGGGGGTAGGGGAAGACTAGGGTAGCCCATATTTGGAAGGAAGGGGTGTATATATAGGGCAGGGTTAGGGTTTGAGGGGTTAGGAGGGGTTTCTGGACCCTCCGATCAAGAACGGACGGCACCGGTCAAGAAGGGGGTTGGTTGGACCTAGGTGGGGTTAGAGGGCTATGCAGATGGGTTGGACTGAGAGGAAAGAGGATGAATGCAGCCCGGCGACTGTTTCCGGAGACCGAAAACATCCGACGATAGACCGGCTATACTGCCGCTATAGTTATCCGTTGGGGTATCAAACGAACTCCGAATGCGATGAAACTTGGCAGGCGGCCTACCTATGCTATAATAAGACCGCACACCAACTTTCAACCCATTCCAAGAACATTTTTTGTCCACTTACAAAATAATATTTCGGACATGCCGCGGGCGCGTGCAAGTGTGTATGGGCTCAGAACGGACAACGGGGAGAACTGGGAGAACCCGGACGAATGCAAGTTTCAAAAACATGCAGATGCAATGCAGATGATGACATGGAAAGATGCAACACGCAAGTGAATGACATGGCAATGACGGCGAATAACTGGAAGACACCTGGCGCATCGGTCTCGGGCGTTATATGGTGGGGCGGTCTGCTGTTTGGCCTGAGTTTCCGCTTTATCCCGACCGCGAGGTGGCCGTTCCGCCGCCCTATCCCGACCATGTGGTGGTCGATCCGCAATACATGAGGGAGATATGTGCTCCGGTGCCTCCTCATCGAATTGAGGTAGCAGTCTGCGTTTTGGGTAGCTCTTGGCTGGGCGGTTGAGGCCGTATTCCTCGGCTGTTAGGACATCAGGACATCTGTCGACGAGAAGGTCTTGTTTAGCTTGAAGCTGTTGTTGTTTCTTTTTCAGGCTCCTTGCAGTGGCTATGAGCTGAAGCTTAAAGCACTCCTGCTCGAGAGGATCCTCAGGCACGATGAAGTCTTCGTTGCCAAGGCTTGTCTCCTCCTTGGTGGGTGGACAGTAACTATCATCCTCCGAGTCATCTTTTATGGCCTGTTCGTCAGGGTTGTCTTGCCTGCTGTCGTGTTCCTATTTGGATGTTTCCCCGACAGAGTCTTCATTGTTTTCGGCATCGCCTGAAGTACTATTTTCTATGGTGCCAGTGTTGCCGTCCTTTGAGCGGCGGGGCTTGGGGTGGCGCTTGGGCCGTCGACGCTTGGACTGTGTCTCGGCGGTTTTATTCGCATCTGGCTCTTCTTTGTCATCGCCAGATCCTTTAGGTGTATCAACCATGTACACATTGTACGAAGAGGTAGCCGTCCAATGTCCAGTGAATGGAGGGTCTTGGCCTTGCTCCTTGTCGGCATCGTTGTCCATACCGTCGATGTCTTCGGAGCCATAGTCAAGCACATCGGTTAAGTCATCGACGGTGGCTATGAACTGGGTGGCGGGAGGGAAGCAAGATTCCTCGTCATCCGTCTCTAGCTCGAACCAGACATAGTTCGGCTATGAGTCCTTCTCCAAGAACAAATTCTTTAAAGATTTTAGCACGTCACCCAAAGGCGAGTGCTGGAAAACGTCAGCGGCGCTGAAATCGAAGATCGATAACCGATCTAGCTCGGTGTCCGCGGACGTACGCAATCCGGAACTTATAACCAGAGACGAGTCCGAAGTTCCATTAAAGAGAATATTGCAGGGCGTCGAGTCCATGTGCGGCTCCAACACCGCGGACTCTGCGTCCTCGGATGGCTCGATCTGCTTCGGCTCTAAGGTCGTTGCAGCCGCAGGGACCATCTCCTGGGTGTGATCCTATGACAGATTTAAGTCACGTTCATCGGGATGAGGGGAAGCAATCATTGTGGGTTCAAATCCCTCAAAGATCAAGTCTTTATGGATATCCACGACGTAGTTCAAGCTTCCGAATCTGACCTGATGGCCAGGGGCGTAGCTGTCGATCTGCTCCAGATGGCCAAGCGAGTTGGCCCGTAGTGCGAAGCCGCCGAATACGAAGGTCTGTCCGGGGAGGAAGGTTCCTCTTTGGACAGCGTCATTATTGACGATTGAAGGGGCCATCGAACCTTTTGTCTACGGCACAGTGGAACTCTCAATGAAAGCACCAATGTCGGTGTCAGAACAGCCGGATCTCGGGTATGGGGTCCCGGACTGTGCGTCTAGGACCAATGGTAACACGAGACGGGGGACACAATGTTTACCCAGGTTCGGGCCCTCTCTATGGAGGTATTACCCTACTTCCTGCTTGATTGATCTTGATGAATATGAGTATTACAAGAGTTGATCTACCACGAGATCGTAATGGCTAAACCCTAGAAGTCTAGCCTATGTGGGTATGGTAATGAGTATATGTGTCTGTCCTTTCTGGACTATCCCCTTCGGTTTATATAGACACCGAGGGGATCTAGGGTTTACATGGAGTCGGTTACATAAGAAGGAATCTTCGGTCGCCAAGCTTGCCGTCCACGCCAAGTAGAGTCCAATCCGGACACGGTACAGTCTTCGGCCTTCATGTCTTCACAGCCCACCAGTCCGGCCCATGGATAACCGACCGGACGCCCGAGGACCCCTTAGTCCAGGTCTCCCTAAGTAACCCAACCTCAAGTCGATTTTAGAGAATATTGATGAACCAGCGAGTTGATCATACAGATCATTGATCCGAGGAAGGGGATATTTGTTCTGAATTGTAGCTTGGTTGATAGGATGGTAGTCTTGGACCAAACGGTTCGTTCCGTCCTTCTTATTGACGAAGAGAGAAGGTGCTCCCCAAGAAGAGGAACTTGGATGAATGAAACCCTTGCGAAGAGATTTGTCGATTTCCTCCTTAAGTCAAGGAGCTCATGAGGCGGCATCTTGTAGGGTCGTTTGGCGATAGGAACGGTGCCTGGTTTCAAGTCGATGACGAACTCGACAGCCCGAGCAGGGGGTATTCCTGGAAGTTCTTCTGGAAAGACGTCTAGGAAGTCGCGAACAACTGGAATCTTTTCAATTCCCTCAAGAGGTGTTGCGTTCAACGCATTCAAGACATAAAGTCGTGCTTCAGCATTTTGAACAATTTGAGCATGGTAGCTTACTATCTCATCGGAAGGATGTAGGAGGTGAATGACTTTGGTGGCGCAAACGATAGAAGTGGTATGTGCTTTCAACCATTCCATTCCCAGAATGAGGTTAATGTTGGAAGACTCTAGGATAATGGGAGAAACATAAAATTCCAACCCATTGATTTCAACAGGGACGTCACGACCAATCATGGTAGTTCGACACTGACCCGTAGGGGTGCGTAACACAATCGGAGTGTTCATGAACTCGCATCGAATGTCGTGTGCATATGAAAAAAATTCTGACATGAATGAATGCGATGCTCCTGAATCGAATAAAACAAAATCCGGTATTGAATTAACGAGAAGAGTACCCATCATAGTAGCAGGTTGGTCTTGAGCTTCATTCAGATCAACATGATTAGCCTCGCCACGACCATAAGGTCAAGCATTGTTGTTGCAGGGCTGATTGTTTCCACAGGCATTAGAAGGCAGAGCAACCTAATTCTGATTTTGAGGGCAGTTCCTGGAATGGTGACCTGGAAGGCCACACTTGAAGCATAGACCATCATTGGGATTGGGAGCAGGAGCTTGGGGTGGTACAACTCGAACAGGCTGCCTCTGTGGTGGGGGAGGCAGACGAGGTGCAGCATAGGACTGTCTTGGTGCAGGTGTAGTTGGAAGATACATGCTGTGGGGGATCCATATCCGACGCTTCTGCGCTGACGGGCCCGAAGATGAGCCAGCGTCACGGCTGCGCCTGAGGGATCCCTGGTGTTCCTAAAGACCAGTCTCAACCTGAATAGCCTTGTTCACCAAGGTGGCAAAGTCAGCAAAGTCATGAACGAGCAGTGCTAGCTTGATATCTGGGTGAAGTCCATCATGGAACTTTTCTTGCCTACGAGCATCAGTTGCAACATCTTCTTCAGCATAACGAGACAAGTCTAGAAATCCCCGCTGATAAGCATCTACAGCTTTGTTGCCTTGGGTGAGGTTGCGGAACTCGCGCTTCTTCTTGTCCATGATTCCCTGAGGAATGAAGAGGGCATGGGAAGTGGCTTGGAAATTCGGCCAAGTGATGACCGTTCCAGCAGGTAGGGTACGCCTGTGGTTGTCCCACCATTGAGCAGCAGGACCCTTGAGGAAGAAGGATGCAAAGGTGACATAGCTTGCCGGGGCTACATCAGCAGATTCCATTTCATATGTGGTGTCGCGGAGCCAGTCATCAACATCAAGGGGTTGAGTTGAGCTGCGGTAAATAGTTGGGTTGAGGCGCAAGAAGTCCTGCAGAGTTACTGGGGTTGGCTGCTGATTCATATCCGGACGAGGAAATTGAGCCATCATTCCTTCCATGAACTGGTGGTTCAGCTCAAACTGTTGCATCATTCCGGCCATAAATTCAGGCAGCGGTGGAGCATTGCCACCACGACCAGCAGGTCTAACCATCCTGCTAACATGTAACAGGGGTAGTTCGGCATCGAGCATTTGTAAAGACAAAGGATCATACATGATGAAACATGCATAATGAAAGAGGTACGATGGATACCACCTAGTAGTTAACACGACAGTGTGTGTACTATTCAAAATACTATTCTAAAGTATAACTATGGCTTGTCCAACTTTGGGGTGAATGTGGTCACGGGATCCTAATGTTAGAGTTAGTAAATTTGTTTAACCCGAATGGAAGAGAGATCAGAATCCCAGAGTAAAGATCGAGGAGTAAAAGATCCTAATACCACCCAATGGCGACGTGGGCCCGTAAGACAAACAACCATGTTAGTAAAAGTTTTTCAGTGACTAGACTCAACTTCGACCAAGGAGTTCGAAAGGGGGATCCTACAGGCAGTCGGCTCTGATACCAACTTGTGATGCCCCCAATTCAATCGTACACTAATCATACATGCAAATGTGTACGATCAAGATCAGGGACTCATGGGGAGATATCACAACACAACTCTAGACACAAATTAAAATAATACAAGCTTTATATTACAAGCCATGGGCCTCAAGGGCTCGAATACATAAGCTCGAAAACACAAGAGTCAGCGGAAGCAACAATATCTGAGTACAGACATAAGTTAGACAAGTCTGCCATAAGAAGGCTAGCACAAAAGCAACAACGATCGAAAAGGCAAGGCCTCCTGCCAGGGAGCCTCCTAACTACTCCTGGTCATTAGCGGCTGTCACGTAGTAGTAGGCACCCTCAGGGTAGTAGTAGTCAGCAGTGGCTTCGTCTGGCTCCTGGGATCCGTCATCTAGTCGCAACAATTGGGTATGGGGGAAAAAGAGGTAGCAAAGCAACCGTGAGTACTCATCGAAAGTACTCGCAAGACTTACATTAGATCTAAACTAAGTATGCATCTATATGAAAGGAATGGGTTGTATCTGTGGACTAAACTACAGAATGCCAGAAGAGAAGGGGAAAGCCTAGCCTATCGAAGACTAGCATCTTCAAGCATCTTGCAGCATTTACAAGAGTACATATCAACATAATGTAAAGTAGTAGTAGTGTTATCAACCTCGCCCGGAGATCCTTCCTCGACCCCCTGTGAGAAAGCAATCCCAGAGCCATACTATCCATTTCTCATCACAAGTATCCAGTTCTAGTTGTATCGATCGGGATACAACTTCGAGCGTTCGTTACCGTAGGACATGCTATCGATAGATGGTTTCTTTCCTGCAGGGGTGCACCAACTTACCCACCACGCTCGATTAACCCCGCCCGGACACACCTTACTGGGTCATGCCCGGCCTCGGCCAAATGATACGCCGCAACCCGACCTAGGCTTAATAGAGAGGTCAACACGCCAGACTAAACCTATGCCCACAGGGGTCTTGGCACATTGCCTCGGGAACTCCTGCACGTTGCGTGGGCGGCCGGTGAGCAGACCTAGCTACTTCCATAAAAAGGTAGGTGCTTACACAGTCCAACCCGGCGCGCGCTGCTCAGTCGCATGACGTCTATTAAGCTTCGGATCATGCATACGACGCAGAACGCCCATACTATGCCCACATGATGGTTAGTTCTATCAGGCCAGAGGCCCCTTGGATCAACTATCCAAATCGTTAGTGTGTTGGTAGTAGGGTCATGATACGTCTCCAACGTATCTATAATTTTTTATTGTTCCATGCTATTATATTATCTGTTTTGGATGTTTAATGGGCTTTATTATACACTTTTATATTATTTTTGGGACTAACCTACTAACCCAAAGCCCAGTGCAAATTGTTGTTTTTTGCCTATTTCATTGTTTCACAGAAAAGGAATATCAAACGGAATCCAAACGGAATGAAACCTTTGGGACAGTTATTTTTGGAACAAACGTGATCCAGGGGACTTGGAGTAGACGTCAAGAAAAAAGGAGCGAGGAGGCCACATGGCAGGGAGGTGCCCTGCCCCCCTAGCCCCCCCCCCCTCGTGGGCCCCTCGCAGCTCCACTGACCTACTTCTTCCTCCTATATATATATATATATATATATATCCATATACGCCAAAAATATCGAGGAGCACCACGAAACCCTATTTCCACCGCCACAACCTTTTGTACCCAAGAGATCCCATCTTGGGGCCTTTTCCGGAGCTCCGCCGGAGGGGGGATCGATCACGGAGGGCTTCTACATCAACACCATAGCCTCTCCGATGATGTGTGAGTAGTTTACCACAGACCTTCGGGTCCATAGTTATTAGCTGGATGGCTTCTTCTCTCTCTTTGGATCTCAACACAAAGTTCTCCTCATTCTTCTTGGAGATCTATTCGATGTAATTCTTTTTGCGGTGTGTTTGTCGAGATCCAATGAATTGTGGGTTTATGATCAAGATTATCTATGAACAATATTTGATTCTTCTCTGCAATCTTTGATGTATGATTTGTTATCTTTGCAAGTCTCTTCGAATTATCAGTTTGGTTTGGCCTACTAGATTGATCTTTCTTGCTATGGGAGAAGTGCTTAGCTTTGGGTTCAATCTTGTGATGTCCTTTCCTAGTGACAGCAGGGGCAGCAAGGCACATATTATATTGTTGCCATCGAGGATAAAAATATGGGGTTTATAATGCGTTACTCTGTTCTTATGAACTTAATACTCTAGATGCATGCTGGATAACGGTCGATGTGTGGAGTAATAGTAGTAGATGCAGAATCGTTTCGGTCTACTTTTCACGGACGTGATGCCTATATACATGATCATGCCTAGATATTCTCATAATTATGCACTTTTCTATCAATTGCTCGACAGTAATTTGTTTACCCACCGTAATACTTATGCTATCTTGAGAGAAGCCACTAATGAAACCTATGGCCCCCGGGTCTATCTTCCATCATATAAGTTTCCCATCTATTTTATTTTGCAATCTTTATTTTCCTATCTATATAATAAAAATACGAAAAATATTTATCTTATTATCTCTATCAGATCTCACTCTCGTAAGTGACCGTGAAGGGATTGACAACCCCTTTATCACGTTGGTTGCGAGGTTCTTATTTGTTTGTGTAGGTGCGAGGTGACTTGCGTGTAGTCTCCTACTGGATTGATACCTTGGTTCTCAAAAACTGAGGGAAATACTTACGCTACTTTGCTGCATCACCCTTTCCTCTTTAAGGGAAAACCAACGCAGTGCTCAAGAGGTAGCAAGAAGGATTTCTGGCGCCGTAGCCGGGGAGATCTACGCACAAGTCAAGACATACCAAGTACCTATCACAAACTCTTATCCCTCGCATTACATTATTTGCCATTTGCCTCTCGTTTTCCTCTCCCCCACTTCACTCTTGTCGTTTTATTCGCCCTCTTTTTCCATTCGCCTCTTTTTCGCTCACTTCTTGTGTGCTTGTGTATTGGATTGTTTGTCACGATGGCTCAAGATAATACTAAATTGTGTGATTTTTCCAATACCAACAATAATGATTTTATTAGTAGTCCGATTGCTCCCCTTACCGATGCTGAATCTTGTGAAATTAATACTTTTTTGCTGAATCTTGTCATGAAAGATCCGTTTTCTGGCCTTCCTAGTGAAGATGCCACGACCCATCTAAACACTTTGTTGATTTGTGTGACATGCAAAAGAAAAAGGATGTGGATAATGATATTGTTAAATTGAAGCTATTCCCGTTTTCGCTTAGAGATCATGCTAAAACTTGGTTTTCTTCTTTGCCTAAAAATAGTATTGATTCTTGGAATAAGTGCAGAGATGCTTTTATCTCTAAGTATTTTCCTCCCGCTAAGATCATCTCTCATAGAAACGATATTATGAACTTTAAGCAACTAGATCATGAGCATGTTGCACAATCTTGGGAGAGGATGAAATTGATTATTCTCAATTGCCCTACTCATGGTTTGAATTTATGGATGATCGTACAAATTTTTTATGCTGGATTGAATTCTGCTTCTAGAAATCTTTTAGATTTGGCCGCGGGAGGCACTTTTATGGAAATCACTTTAGGATAAGCTAAAAAACTCCTAGATAATATTATGGTTAATTATTCTCAATGGCATACCGAAAGATCTACTTGTAAAAAGGTTCATGCTATAGAAGAAATTATTGCTTTGAGTGCAAAGATGGATGTACTTATGATTTTTTTTGCTAATAAGAGTGTTTCTTCTGATCCTAATGATATGCCTTTGTCTACTTTGATTGAGAATAATAATGAAGCTATGGATGTGAATTTTGTTGGTAGGAACAATTTTGGTAACATCGCGTATAGAGGAAACTTTAATCCTAGGTCGTATCCTAGTAATTCCTGTAATAATTATGGTAATTCCTACAACAATTCTTATGGAAATTATAATAAGATGCCATATGATTTTGAATCTAGTATTAAAGAATTTATTAGTTCACATAAGAGTTTCAATGCTTTGATTGAAGAAAAATTGTCTAAGATTGATGAGTTGGCTAGGAACGTGGATAGAATTTCTCTTGATGTTGATTCTTTGAAACTTAGATCTATTCCACCTAAGCATGATGTCAATGAGTCTCTCAAAGCCATGAGAATTTCCATTGATGAGTGCAAAGAAAGAATCGCTAGGATGCGTGCAAAAAAGGATTGCTTTATAAAAGCGTGTTCTTCTAATTTTGATGATAATAAGGATGAAGATCTAAAAGTGATTGATGTGTCTCCTATTAAATATTTGTTTTGCAATATGAATCTTTATAATTATGGGACTGGAGATGAGTCAACTTTAGTTAAAAGGCGTCCCAATGATTCGGAGTTTTTAGATCTTGATGCAAAAATTAATAAAAGTGGGATTGAAGAGGTCAAAACTTTACAATGCAATGAACCCGCTATTTTGGATTTCAGGGGATTTAATTATGATAATTGCTCTTTGATAGATTGTATTTCCTTTTTACAATCTGTGCTAAATTCTCAGCATGCTTATAGTCAAAATAAAGCTTTTACCAAGCATAGCGTTGATGCTTTAATGCAATCTTATGAAGAAAAGCTTGAATTAGAAGTTTCTATCCCTAGAAAAATTCATGATGAGTGTGAACCTACTAGTAAAATTAAAATTAAAGATCATGAATGCTATGCTTTATGTGATTTGGGTGCTAGTGTTTCCACGATTCCAAAAACTTTGTGTGTTGTGTTAGGTTTCCGTGAATTTGATTATTGTTCTTTAAATTTGCACCTCGCGGATTCCACTATTAAGAAACCTATGGGAAGAATTAATGATGTTATAATTGTTGCAAATAGGAATTATGTGCCCGTAGATTTCATTGTTCTTGATATTGATTGCAATCCTACATGTCCCATTATTCTTGGTAGACCTTTCCTTAGACTGATTGGTGCAATTATTGATATGAAAGAAGGGAATATTAGATTCCAATTTCCGTTAAAGAAAGGCATGGAACACTTTCCTAGAAATAAAATTAGATTACCTTGTGAATCTATTATGATAGCCACTTATGGATTGCATACCAAAGATGATAATCCCTAGATCTATTCTTGCTTTTATGCCTAGCTAGGGAAGTTAAACGATAGCGCTTGTTGGGAGGCAACCCAATTTTATTTTTGTTTCTTGCTTTTTGGTTCTGTTTAGTAATAAATAATTCATCTATCCTATGTTTATATGTGGTTTTATGCTTTTAATTAGTGTTTGTGCCAACTAGAACCTTTGGGAAGACTTGGGGGAAGTTTTTGCGATCTTGCTGTAAAAAAACAGAAACTTTAGTGCTCACGAGATTTGCTTCCATTTTTACTGGAGATTGCGATTAGGTTGATTCTTTTTGAAGATGATTAATAGACAAATTACTCACGTCCACCAATTTATTTCAGGATTTTTGGGGTTACAGAATTATTCGAAACCTACAGATTACTACAGACTGTTCTGTTTTTGACAGATTCTGTTTTTTCGTGTGTTGTTTGCTTATTTTGATGAATCTATGGCTAGTATAGGAGGGTATGAACCATAGAGAAGTTGGAATACAGTAGGTTTAACACCAATATAAATAAATAATGAGTTCATTACAGTACCTTAAGCGGTGGTTTGTTTTCTTATACTAACGGAGCTCATGAGATTTTCTATTGAGTTTTGTGTTGTGAAGTTTTCAAGTTTTAGGTAAATATTTGATGGATTTTGGAATAAGGAGTGGCAAGAGCCTAAGCTTGGGGATGCCCCGGAAGGCATCCCTCTTTCGTCTTCATCCATCGGTAACTTTACTTGAGGCTATATTTTTATTCACCACATGATATGTGTTTTGCTTGGAGCGTCTTGTATGATTTGAGTCTTTGCTTTTTAGTTTACCACAATAATACTTGCTGTACACACCTTTTGGGAGAGACACACATGAATCGGAATTTATTAGAATACTCTATGTGCTTCACTTATATCTTTTGAGCTGGATAATTTTGCTCTAGTGCTTCACTTATATCTTTTAGAGCACGGTGGTGGTTTTATTTTATAGAAATTATTGATCTCTCATGATTCACTTATATTATTTTGAGAGTCCTTTAGAACAGCATGGTGATTTTCTTTGGCTATAAAATTGGTCCTAATATGATAGGCATCCAAGATTGGTATAATAAAAACTTTCATAAAAAGGTGCATTGAATACTGTGAGAAGTTTGATACTTGATAATTGTTTTGAGATATAAAGATGGTGATATTAGAGTTGTGCTAGTTGGGTAGTTGTGAATTTGAGAAATACTTGTGTTGAAGATTGCAAGTCCCGTAGCATGCACGTATGGTAACCGTTGTGTAACAAATTTGAAACATGAGGTGTTCTTTGATTGTCTTCCTTTTGAGTGGCGGTCGGGGATGAGCGATGGTCTTTTCCTACCAATCTATCCCCCTAGGAGCATGCGCGTAATGCTTGGTTTTTGATGACTTGTAGATTTTTGCAATAATTATGTGAGTTCTTTATGACTAATGTTGAGTCCATGGATTATACGCACTCTCACCTTTCCATCATTGCTAGCCTCTTCGGTACCGTGCATTGCCCTTTCTCACCTTGAGAGTTGGTGCAAACTTCGCCGGTGCATCCAAACCCCGTGATAGGATACGCTCTAGCACACATAAACCTCCTTATATCACCATCAAAACAGCCACCATACCTACCTATTATGGCATTTCCATAGCCATTCCGAGATATATTGCCATGCAACTTTCCACTGTTTCATTTATGACACGCTTCATCATTGTCCTATTGCCTTGCATGATCATGTAGTTGACATCATATTTGTGGCAAAGCCACCATGCATAATTTATCATACATGTCACTCTTGATTCATTGCCCTTCCCGGTACACCGCCGGAGGCATTCATATAGAGTCATATTTTGTTCTAGTATCGAGTTGGAATCATTGAGTTGTAAATAAATAGAAGTGTGATGATCATCATTAATAGAGCATTGTCCCAAATAAAAAAAGGGAAAGGCCAAAAAAGGCCCAAAAAGGAGAAATAAAAAAGGGACAATGCTACTATCTTTGTTTCCACACTTGTGCTTTAAAGTAGCACCATGATCTTTATGATAGAGAGTCTCTTGTTTTGTCACTTTCGTATACTAGTGGGAATTTTTCATTATAGAACTTGGCTTGTATATTCCAACAATGGGCTTCCTCAAATGCCCTAGGTCTTCTTGAGCAAGCAAGTTGGATGCACACCCACTTAGTTTCTTTTGTTGAGCTTTCATACATTTATAGCTCTAGTGCATCTGTTGCATGGCAATCCCTACTCCTTGCATTGACATCAATTGATGGGCATCTCCCAAGCCCATTTATTAGCCGCGACGATGTGAGACTTTCTCCTTTTTTGTCTTCTCCACATAACCCCCATCATTATATACTATTTCACCCATAGTGCTATATCCATGGCTCACGCTCATGTATGGCGTGGAAATTGAAAAAAGTTTGAGATTACTAAAGTATGAAATAATTGCTTGGCTTGTCATCGGGGTTGTGCATGATGAGAGCATTCTTGTGTGACAAAAATGGAGCATGACCAAACTATATGATTTTGTAGGGATGAACTTTCTTTGGCCATGTTATTTTGAGAAGACATGATTGCTTAGTTAGTATGCTTGAAGTATTATTATTTTTATGTCAATATTAAACTTTTGTCTTGAATCTCTCGGATCTGAATATTCATGCCACAATAAAGAAAATTACATTGAGAATTATGCTAGGTAGCATTCCACATCAAAAATTCTGTTTTTATCATTTACCTACTCGAGGACGAGCAGGAATTAAGCTTGGGGATGCTTGATACGTCTCCAACGTATCTATAATTTTTTATTGTTCCATGCTATTATATTATCTGTTTTGGATGTTTAATCGGCTTTATTATACACTTTTATATTATTTTGGGGACTAACCTACTAACCCAAGGCCCGGTGCAAATTGCTGTTTTTGGCCTATTCCAGTGTTTCGCAGAAAAGGAATATCAAATGGAATGAAACCTTCGGGAGAGTTATTTTTGGAAAAAACATGATCCAGGGGACTAGGAGTAGACATCAAGAAAGGAGCGAGGAGGCCATGAGGCAGGGAGGCGCACCTGCACCCCTGGGTGCGCCCCCACCCTCGTGGGTCCCTCGCAGCTCCACCGACCTACTTCTTCCTCCTATATATATCCATAGACCCCAAAACATCAAGGAGCACCACGAAACCCTATTTCCACCTCCGCAACCTTCTCTACCCAAGAGATCCCATCTTGGGGCCTTTTCTGGAGCTCCGCCGGAGGGGGAATCGACCACGGAGGGCTTCTACATCAACACCATAGCCTCTCTGATGATGTGTGAGTATTTTACCACGGACCTTTGGGTCCATAGTTATTAGCTAGATGGCTTCTTCTCTCTCTTTGGATCTCAACACAAAGTTCTCCTCGATCTTCTTGGAGATCTATTCGATGTAATTCTTTTTGCGGTGTGTTTGTCGAGATCTGATGAATTGTGGGTTTATGATCAAGATTATCTATGAACAATATTTGATTCTTCTCTGAAATCTTTTAGGTATGATTTGTTATCTTTGCAAGTCTCTTCGAATTATCAGTTTGGTTTGGCCTACTAGATTGATCTTTCTTGCAATGGGAGAAGTGCTTAGCTTTGGGTTCAATCTTGCGGTGTCCTTTCCCACTGACAACAGGGGCAGCAAGGCACATATTGTATTGTTGCCATCGAGGATAAAAAGATGGGGTTTATATCATATTGCTTGAGTTTATCCCTCTACATCATGTCATCTTGCCTAATGCGTTACTCTGTTCTTATGAACTTAATACTCTAGATGCATGCTGGATAGCGGTCGATGTGTGGAGTAATAGTAGTTGTTGCAGAATCGTTTTGGTCTACTTGTCGCGGACGTGATGCCTATATACATGATCATGCCTAGATATTCTCATAATTATGCACTTTTCTATCAATTGCTCGACAGTAATTTGTTTACCCACCGTAATACTTATGCTATCTTGAGAGAAGCCACTAGTGAAACCTATGGCCCCCGGGTCTATCTTCCATCATATAAGTTTCACATCTATTTTATTTTGCAATCTTTATTTTCCTATCTATATAATAAAAATACCAAAAATATTTATCTTATTATCTCTATCAGATCTCACTCTCGTATGTGACCGTGAAGGGATTGACAACCCCTTTATCACGTTGGTTGCGAGGTTCTTATTTGTTTGTGTAGGTGCGAGATGACTTGCATGTAGTCTCCTACTGGATTGATACCTTGGTTCTCAAAAACTGAGGGAAATACTTACGCTACTTTGCTACATCACCCTTTCCTCTTCAAGGGAAAACCAACGCAGTGCTCAAGAGGTAGCAAGAAGGATTTCTGGCGCCATTGCCGGGGAGATCTACGCACAAGTCAAGACATACCAAGTACCTATCACAAACTCTTATCCCTCGCATTACATTATTTGCCATTTGCCTCTCATTTTCCTCTCCCCCAGTTCACCCTTGCCGTTTTATTTTCCCTATTTTTTTCCGTTCGCCTCTTTTTCGCTCGCTTCTTGTGTGCTTGTGTGTTGGATTGTTTGTCACGATGGCTCAAGATAATACTAAATTGTGTGATTTTTCCAATACCAACAATAATGATTTTATTAGCACTCCGATTGCTCCCCTTACCGATGCTGAATCTTGTGAAATTAATACTGCTTTGCTAAATCTTGTCATGAAAGATCCGTTTTCTGGCCTTCCTAGTGAAGATGCCGCTACCCATCTAAACAGCTTTGTTGATTTGTGTGACATGGAAAAGAAAAAGCACATGGATAATGATATTGTTAAATTGAAGCTATTCCCGTTTTCGCTTAGAGATCGTGCTAAAACTTGGTTTTCTTCTTCGCCTAAAAATAGTATTGATTCTTGGAATAAGTGCAAAGATGCTTTTATCTCCAAGTATTTTCCTCCCGCTAAGATCATCTCTCTTAGAAACGATATTATGAGCTTTAAGCAACTAGATCATGAGCATGTTGCACAATCTTGGGAAGGCTGAAATTAATGATTCGCAATTGCCCTACTCATGGTTTGAATTTATGGATGATCGTACAAATTTTTTATGCTGGATTGAATTTTTCTTCTAGAAATCTTTTAGATTCGGCCACGGTTCTAATGCAAGCATGAGAGGGAAAGAAATGGGCGATCTCAGAATGCTCAAGGGGGGTTTTCTTGCCTGGAAGCTCTGCTGAAAAAGAAGAAGTGTCGTCGTCGACGTAGTCGATCACCGGGGCATCATTGGCCTCGAGGTCTACCGGAGAGAAGAGGGCGAATAAATAGTAAATACAAGCAAACGGGTGCAACACTAAGCCTGACATGACAATATGCAGAGCTAGGGGTGTTCTAACGTAGTACTACACATTGCAGACGGAGAGGGAAAACATCCAAAGAGGTTTTCCGGTGTTTGGAGTTTTCCGGACAGAGGAAAAGAGGCGAAAAGTTCCATGTTCAACATGCTAGGGGCCTGCGACAAATGAATGGACCACGAATCCCAATTAATTGGATTTTTTGAGCAACTTTCATGTAGAAAACATTTTCATCTGAGCTACGATTCATTTTTTATTAAATATTAAAGATTTAAACATTTTCTAGATTTATTTAATTATTTAAACTTGAATTATCCAAAACAGTGAATGGTGACGTCAGCATGATGTTAGTGTGATGTCAGCAGTCAACACCAGCTGGTCAGGGTCAAAGCTGACCAGTGGGACCCACATGTCATACACAGTAGAGCTAACAGTAGTTCATTTTATTTAAACAGAGTTAATTAAGGGGTGGGCCCCGGGTTTCAGTGGCTGCTTAGGTTAATTAAACATTTTAATTTACACCACAGTTAATTAGCGGGTGGGGCCTGCCTGTCATTAACAAGGGTGCCCAGTCAACAAAGTTGACTGAGTCAAGTCAGTCAACAGGGCCCCACGGGTCGACGGTCAGTGGCTCAGGGGGGCGGGCCCCAGTCGCCCTCGTCAGCCCACGCCGGGGCTGGTGACCGGAGTAACTCTGGTGGGCCGTTTCGCGGTGGCGCATCGCCGGTGAGGTTCGGAAACAGCCATCCGGGGTCTATTTGACACGCGAGAGGCGCCGTTCGGACGCGGTGAACGAGCCACGTCGAGTGGCGGCGGCGACAATAGCTGGGGAGGCCGAAAAGGGCGCCATCGATGAGCTGTAGTGGCGACGGCTTCCGGGCAACGGTGTAAACAACGCAAGAGAGGGCGGGTGCATGAACTGGAGGGTGCTACGGGTCCCTTCGGCGTCGAGGAGCACAGCCGAGAACTCGGTCGAGCTCAATATCGACCGAAACGACGGCGACGAACGGTGCGGCGGAGACGTCCTATGGCCACGGTGGCTAGTTGTGCTACGGGGACATAAATGAAGGAAATATGCCCTAGAGGCAATTATAAAGTTGTTATTTATATTTCCTCATATCATGATAAATGTTTATTATTCATGCTAGAATTGTATTAACCGGAAACTTAGTGCATGTGTGAATACATAGACAAACAGAGTTTCACTAGTATGCCTCTTCTTGACTAGCTCGTTAATCAAAGATGGTTAAGTTTCCTAGCCATGGACAAAGAGTTGTCATTTGATGAACGGGATCACATCATTAGAGAATGATGTGATTGGCCTGACCCATCCACTAGCTTAGCACCTTGATCGTTTAGTTTACTGTTATTGCTTTCTCCACAACTTATACATGTTCCTATGACTATGAGATTATGCAACTCCCGAATACCGGAGGAACACTTAGTGTTCTATCAAACGTCACAACGTAACTGGGTGACCATAAAGATGCTCTATAGGTGTCTCCGATGGTGTTTGTTGAGTTGGCATAGATCGAGATTAGGATTTGTCACTCCGTGTATCGGAGAGGTATCTCTAGGCCCTCTCGGTAATGCACATCACTATAAGCCTTGCAAGCAATGTAACTGATGAGTTAGTTACGGGATATAGCATTACGGAACAAGTAAAGAGACTTGCCGGTAACGAGATTGAACTAGGTATTGAGATACCGATGATCGAATCTCGGGCAAGTAACATACCGATGGCAAAGGGAACAACGTATGTTGTTATGTGGTTTGACCGATAAAGATCTTCGTAGAATATGTAGGAACCAATATGAGAATCCAGGTTCATCTATTTGTTATTGACTGGGGATGAGTCTCGGTCATGTCTACATAGTTCTCAAACCCGTAGGGTCCGCATGCTTAACGTTCGATGACGATTGATATTATGAGTTTATATGTTTTGATGTACTGAAAGTTGTTCGGAGTCGAGGATGAGATCACGGACATGACGAGGAGTCTCGGAATGGTCGAGACATAAAGATCAATATATTGGAAGCCTATGTTTGGACATCGGAATGGTTTCCGGTGAGTTCGGGAATATACCGGAGTACCGGGAGGTTACCGGAACCCCCCGGGAAGTATATGGGCCTTATTGGGCCATAGTGGGAGAGAGGAGAAGGGAGCCTAGGAGGGGGCGCCCCCCCCAAGCCCAATCCGAATTGGGTGGGGGGCTGCCCCCCCCCCTTTCCTTCGCCCTCTCTCCCCCTTCCTTCCTCTCCTAATCCAACTAGCGAAGGGGGCGGGGAATCCTACTCCCGGTGGGAGTAGGACTCCCCTTGGGAGCGCCATAGAGGGGCCGGCCCTCCCCTCCTCCACTCCTTTATATACGAGGGAGGGGGCACCCCATAGACACACAAGTTGATCTCTTAGCCGTGTGTTGTGCCCCCCTCCACAGATTTCCACCTCAGCCATATCGTTGTAGTGCTTAGGCGAAGCCCTACGTCGGTAACTTCATCATTACCGTCATCACGCCGTCGTGCTGACGAAACTCTCCCTCGACACTCGGCTGGATCTAGAGTTCGTGGGACGTCACCGAGCTGAACGTGTGCAGATCGCGAAGGTGTCGTACCTTTGGTGCTAGGATCGGTCGGATCGTGAAGACGTACGACTACATTAACCGCGTTGTCATAACGCTTCCGCTTACGGTCTAGGAGGGTACATGGACAACACTCTTCCCTCTCGTTGCTATGCATCACCTAGATAGATCATGCGTGTGCGTAGGAAATTTTTGAAATTACTGTGTTCCCCAACAGTGGCATCCGAGCCAGGTCTATGCGTAGATGTTATATGCACGAGTAGAACACAAAGGAGTTGTGGGCGTGGGTATATACATATTACTTGCCGTCACTAGTTGATTCTTGATTCAACGACATTGTTGGATGAAGCGGCTCAGACCGACATTACGCGTACGCTTACGCGAGACTGGTTCTACCGACGTGATTCACACACATGTGGCTAGTGGGTCTCAGTTTCTCCAACTTTAGTTGAATCGGATTCAATGAACATGGTTCTTTCTGAAGATCAAAAAGCAATCACTATACCGCGTTGTGGTTTTTGATGCGTAGATAAGAACAGTTCTTGCTCAACCCGTAGCAGCCACGTAAAACTTGCAACAACAAAGTAGAGGACGTCTAACTTGTTTTTGCAGAGCATGTTGTGATGTGATATGGCCATGACATGATGCTAACTTTTATTGTATGAGATGATCATGTTTTGTAACAGAGTTATTGGCAATTGGCAGGAGCCATATGGTTGTCGCTTTATTGTATGAAATGCAATCACCATGAAATTGCTTTACTTTATCACTAAGCGGTAGCGATAGTCGTAGAAGTAATAGTTGGCGAGACCACAATGATGCTTCGATGGAGATCAAGGTGTCAAGCCGGTGAGGATGGTGATCATAATGGTGCTTTGGAGATGGAGATCGAAGGCACAAGATGATGATGGCCATATCATATCACTTATATTGATTGCATGTGATGTTTATCTTTTTATGCATCTTATCTTGCTTCGATTGACGGTAGCATTATAAGATGATCTCTCACTAAATTATCAAGAAGTGTTCTCCCTGAGTATGCACCGTTGCCAAAGTTCGTCGTGCCCAGACACCACGTGATGATCGGGTGTGATAAGCTCTACGTCCATCTACAACGGGTGCAAGCCAGTTTTTGCACAAGCAGAATACTCAGGTTAAACTTGACGAGCCTAGCATATGCAGATATGGCCTCGGAACACAGAGACCGAAAGGTCGAGCGTGAATCATATAGTAGATATGATCAACATAAACGATGTTCAACATTGAAAACTACTCCATCTCACGTGATGATCGGTTATGGTTTAGTTGATTTGGATCACGTAATCACTTAGAAGATTAGAGGGATGTCTATCTAAGTGGGAGTTCTTTAGTAATATGATTAATTGAACTTAAATTTATCATGAACTTAGTCCCTGATAGTATCTTGCTTGTTTATGTTGATTGTAGATAGATGGCTCATGCTGTTGTTCCATTGAATTTTAATGCGTTCCTTGAGAAAGCAAAGTTGAAAGATGATGGTAGCAATTACACGGACTGGGTCCGTAACTTGAGGATTATCCTCATTGCTGCTCAGAAGAATTACGTCCTGGAAGCACCGCTGGGTGCCAGGCCTGCTGCTGGAGCAACACCAGATGTTATGAACGTCTGGCAAAGCAAAGCTGATGACTACTCGATAGTTCAGTGTGCCATGCTTTACGGCTTAGAATCGGGACTTCAACGACGTTTTGAACGTCATGGAGCATATGAGATGTTCCAGGAGTTGAAGTTAATATTTCAAGCAAATGCCCAAATTGAGAGATATGAAGTCTCCAATAAGTTCTATAGCTGCAAGATGCAGGAGAACATTCCAATAAGATTGACTGCATGTGATGTTTATCCTTTATGCATCTTATTTTTCTTAGTTCGGTGGTAGCATTATAAGATGATCTCTCACTAAATTTCAAGGTATAAGTATTCTCCCTGAGTATGCACCGTTGCTACAGTTCATCGTGCCGAGACACCGCGTGATGATCGGGTGTGATAAGCTCTACGTTCACATACAACGGGTGCAAGCCAGTTTTGCACACGCAGAATACACGGGTTAAACTTGACGAGCCTAGTATATGAAGATATGGCCTCGGAACACTGAGACCGAAAGGTAGAGCGTGAATCATATAGTAGATATGATCAACATAGTGATGTTCACCATTGAAAACTACTCCATCTCACGTGATGATCGGACATGGTTTAGTTGATATGGATCACGTGATCACTTAGATGATTAGAGGGATGTCTATCTAAGTGGGAGTTCTTAAGTAATTTGATTAATTGAACTTTAATTTATCATGAACTTAGTACCTGATAGTATTTTTTCATGCATATGTTGTTGTAGATAGATGGCCCGTGTTGTTGTTCCATTGAATTTTATTGCATTCCTAGAGAATTCTAAGTTGAAAGATGATGGTAGCAATTACACGGACTGGGTTCGTAACTTGAGGATTATCCTCATTGCTGCACACAAGAATTACATCCTGGAAGCACCGCTAGGTGACAAACCCGCTGCAGGAGCAACGCCAGATGTTATGAACACCTGGCAGAGCAAAGCGGATGACTACTCGATAGTTCAGTGTGCCATGCTTTATGGCTTAGAACTGGGACTTCAACGACATTTTGAACGTCATGGAGCATATGCGATGTTCCAGGAGTTGAAGTTAATATTTCAAGCAAATGCCCGTATTGAGAGATATGAAGTCTCCAATAAGTTCTACAGCTGCAAAATGGAGGAGAGTAGTTCTGTCAATGAACATATACTCAGGATGTCTGGGTACCACAACCACTTGACTCAGCTGGGAGTTAATCTTCCTGATGATAGTGTCATTGACAGAGTTCTTTAATCACTGCCACCAAGCTACAAGAGCTTCGTGATGAACTATAATATTCAAGGGATGGATAAGATGATTCCCGAGCTCTTCGCAATGCTAAAGGCTGCGGAGGTAGAAATCAAGAAGGAGCATCAAGTGTTGATGGTCAACAAGACCACCAGTTTCAAGAAAAAAAGGTAAAGGGAAGAAGGGGAACTTCAAGAAGAACGGCACGCAAGTTGCTGCTCAAGTGAAGAAGCCCAAGTCTGGACCTAAGCCTGGGACTGGGTGCTTCTACTGCAAAGGGACTGGTCACTAGAAGCGGAACTGCCCCAAGTATTTGGCGGAGAATAAGGATGGCAATGTGAAAGGTATATTTGATATACATGTTATTGATGTATACCTTACTAATGCTCGCAGTAGCGCCTGGGTATTTGATACTAGTTCTGTTGCTAATATTTGCAACTCGAAATAGGGGCTACGGATTAAGCAAAGACTTGCTAAGGACGAGGTGATGGTGCGCGTGGGAAATGGTTCTAAAGTCGATGTGATCGTCGTCGGCACGCTACCTCTACATCTACCTTCGGGATTACTTTTAGACCAAAATAATTGTTATTTGGTGCCAGCGTTGAGCATGAACATTATATCTGGATCTTGTTTGATGCGAGACGGTTATTCATTTAAATCAGAGAATAATGGTTGTTCTATTTATATGAATAATATCTTTTATGGTCATGCACCCTTGATGAGTGGTCTGTTTTTACTAAATCTTGATAGTAGTGATACACATGTTCATAGTATTAAAGCCAAAAGATATAAGTTTAATAATGATACTGCAACTTATTTGTGGCACTGCTGTTTAGGTCATATTGGTGTAAAGCACATGAAGAAACTCCATACTGATGGACTTTTGGAATCACTTGATGCTTGCGAACCATGCCTCATGGGCAAGATGACTAAGATTTCGTTCTCCGGAAAAATGGAGCGAGCAACAAACTTGTTGGAAATAACACATACTGATGTATGCACTCCGATGAGTGTTGATGCTCGCAGCAGGTATCGTTATTTTCTTACCTTCACAGATGATTTGAGCAGATATGGGTATATCTACTTGATGAAACATAAGTCTGAAACATTTGAAAAGTTCAAAGAATTTTAGAGTGAAGTGGAAAATCATCGTAACAAGAAAATTAAGTTTCTACGATCTGATTGTGGAGGTGAATATTTGAGTTATGAGTTTGTTCTTCATTTGAAACAATGTGGAATAGTTTCGCAACTCATGCCACCTGGAACACCACAGCATAATGGTGTGTCTGAACGTCGTAACCGCACTTTATTAGATATGGTACGATCTATGATGTCTCTTACCGATTTACCGCTATCATTTTGGGGTCATGCTTTAGAGACGGCTGCATTCACATTAAATAGGGCACCATCAAAATCCGTTGAGACGATGCCTTATGAACTGCGATTTGGCAAGAAACCCAAGTTGTCGTTTCTTTAAGTTTGGGGCTGCGATGCTTATGTGAAAAAACTTCAACCTGATAAGCTCGAACCCAAATCAGAGAAATGCGTCTTCATAGGATACCCAAAGGAGGCTGTTGGGTACACCTTCTATCACAGATCTGAAGTCAAGATATTCGTTGCTAAGAATGGATCCTTTCTAGAGAAGAAGTTTCTCTTGAAAGAAGTGAGTGGGAGGAAAGTAGAACTTGACGAGGTAATTGTACGTACTCCCTTATTAGAAAGTAGTTCATCACAGAAATCAGTTCCAGTGATTCCTACACCAATAAGTGAGGAAGCTAATGATGATGATCATGAAACCTCTAATCAAGTTACTACCGAACCTCGTAGGTCAACCAGAGTAAGATCCGCACTAGAGTGGTACGGTAATCCTGTTCTGGAGGTCATGTTGCTTGACCATGACGAGCCTATGAACTATGAGGAAGCGATGATGAGCCCAGATTCTGAATAATGGCTTGAGGCCATGAAATCTGAGATGGGATCCATGTATGAGAACAAAGTGTGGACTTTGGTTGACTTGCCGGATGATCGGCAGGACATAGAGAATAAATGGATCTTCAAGAAGAAGACTGACGTTGACGGTAATGTTACTGTCTACAAAGATTGACTTGTTGCAATAGGTTTTCGCCAAGTTCAAGGAGTTGACTACGACGAGACCTTCTCACCCGTAGCGATGCTTAAGTCCGTCCGAATCATGTTAGCAATTGTCGCATTTTATGATTATGAAATTTGGCAAATGGATGTCAAAACTACATTCCTTAATGGATATCTTAAAGAAGAGTTGTATATGATGCAACCAGAAGGTTTTGTCGATCCAAAAGGTGCTAACAAAGTGTGCAAGCTCCAGCGATCCATTTATGGACTGGTGCAAGCCTCTCGGAGTTGGAATATACGCTTTGATAGTGTGATCAAAGCATATGGTTTTATACAAACTTTTGGAGAAGCCTGTATTTACAAGAAAGTGAGTGGGAGCTCTGTAGCATTTCTGATATTATATGTGGATGACATATTGCTGATTGGAAATGATATTGAATTTCTGAATAGCATAAAAGGATACTTGAATAAGAATTTTTCAATGAAAGACCTCGGTGAAGCTGCTTATATATTGGGCATCAAGATCTATAGAGATAGATCAAGGCGCTTAATTGGACTTTCACGAAGCACATACCTTGATAAAGTTTTTAAGAAGTTCAAAATGGATCAAGCAAAGAAAGGGTTCTTGCATGTGTTACAAGGTGTGAAGTTGAGTCAGACTCAATGCCCGACCAGTGCAGAAGATAGAGAGAAAATGAAAGTCATTACCTATGCTTCAGCCATAGGTTCTATCATGTATGCCATGCTGTGTACTAGACCTGATGTGTGCCTTGCTATTAGTTTAGCTGGGAGGTACCAAAGTAATCTAGGAGTGCATCACTGGACAGTGGTCAAGAACATCCTGAAATACCTGAAAAGGACCAAGGATATGTTTCTCGTATATGGAGGTGACAAAGAGCTTGTCGTAAACGGTTACGTTGATGCAAGCTTTGACACTGATCCGGATGACTCTAAGTCACAAACCGGATACGTATTTTTATTGAATGGTGGAGCTGTCAGTTGGTGCAGCTCCAAGCAGAGCGTCGTGGCGGGATCTACGTGTGAAGCGAAGTACATAGCTGCTTCGGAAGCAACAAATGAAGGAGTCTAGATGAAGGAGTTCATATCCAATCTAGGTGTAATACCTAGTGCACCGGGTCCAATGAAAATCTTTTGTGACAATACTAGTGCAATTGCCTTGGCAAAGGAATCCGGATTTCACAAGAGAACTAAGCACATCAAGAGATGCTTCAATTCCATCCGCAATCAAGTCAAGGAGGGAGACATAGAGATTTGCAAGATACATACGGATCTGAATGTTGCAGATCCATTGACTAAGCCTCTCGCATGAGCACAACATAATCAGCACCAGGACCCCATGGGTGTTAGAATCATTACAATGTAATCTAGATTATTGACTCTAGTGCAAGTGGGAGACTGAAGGAAATATGCCCGAGAGGCAATAATAAAGTTGTTATTTATATTTCCTTATGTCATGATAAATGTTTATTATTCATGCTATAATTGTATTAACCGGAAACTTAGTACATGTGTGAATACAGAGACAAACAGAGTGTCACTAGTATGCCTCTTCTTGACTAGCTCGTTAATCAAAGATGGTTAAGTTTCCTAGCCATGGACAAAGAGTTGTCATTTGATGAACGGGATCACATCATTAGAGAATGATGTGATTGACTTGACCCATCCATTAGCTTAGCACTTTGATCGTTTAGTTTACTGTTATTGCTTTCTCCATAACTTATACATGTTCCTATGACTGAGATTATGCAACTCCCGAATACCGAAGGAACACTTAGTGTGCTATCAAACGTCGCAACGTAACTAGGTGACTATAAAGATGCTCTACAGGTGTCTCCGATGGTGTTCGTTGAGTTGGCATAGATCGAGATTACGATTTGTCACTCCGTGTATTGGAGAGGTGTCTCTAGGCCCTCTCGGTAATGCACATCACTATAAGCCTTGCAAGCAATGTAACTGATGAGTTAGTTATGGGATATAACATTAAGGAACGAGTAAAAAGACTTGCCGGTAATGAGATTGAACTAGGTATTAAGATACCAACGATCGAATCTCGGGCAAGTAACATACCGATGCCAAAGGGAACAACGTATGTTGTTATGCGGTTTGACCGATAAAGATCTTCGTAGAATATGTAGGAACCTATATGAGCATCCAGGTTCCGCTATTGGTTATTGACTGGAGATGAGTCTCGGTCATGTCTACATAGTTCTCGAACCCGTAGGGTCCGCACGTTTAATGTTCGATGACGATCGGTATTATGAGTTTATGTGTTTTGATGTAACGAAGGTTGTTCGGAGTGCCAGATGAGATCATGGACATGATGAGGAGTCTCGGAATGGTCGATACAAAAAGATCGATATATTGGAAGCCTATGTTTGGACATCGGGATGGTTCTGGGTGAGTTTGGGAATATACCGGAGTACCAGGAGGTTACCAGAACCCCCCGGGAAGTATATGGGCCTTATTGGGCCATAGTGGGAGAGAGGAGAAGGGAGCTTAGGAGGGGGCACCCCCCCCAAGCCCAATCCGAATGGGGTGGGTGCCCCCCCCCTTCCCTCCCCCCTCTCTCCCCCTTCCTTCCTCTCCTAATCCAACTAGGGAAGGGGGGAATCCTACTCCCGGTGGGAGTAGGACTCCCCTTGGGCATGCCATTGAGGGGCCGGCCCTCCCCCTCCTCCACTCCTTTATATACGGGGGAGGGGGAACCCCATAGACACACAAGTTGATCTCTTAGCCATGTGCGGTGCCCCCCTCCATATATTTCCACCTCGGTCATATCGTTGTCGCGTTGTCTTAACGCTTCCGCTTACGGTCTACGAGGGTACGTGGACAACACTCTTCCCTCTCATTGCTATGCATCACCTAGATAGATATTGCGTGTGTGTAGGATTTTTTTTGAAATTACTGCGTTCCCCAACAAGAAAGGAGCAGGGGAGTGGGGGGAGGACGTGCGGTGCTCACCGAGGAGCGCACGGGTGGCTCATCGATAGCTTAGGAGCGCAGATGGCGAGGAATCGCGGCGATGGCGTCGCGATGGCCGGAGAAGGGGATCGGGTCACTGGCGTTGCTGTGCTGGTCCCCGACTTGATCCAACGGCACCGGACGAAGGGGTCGATGGCACTAGGGCTCCAGGACAGATCGGCGGGGTTGGAGGGGCTCGGTGGCCGCGGGGTCGACGGAGATGTGGTGGCGGCCACGCTCGGTTGCGCTCGACAGAGAGAAGGGAGGAGTGGGCGAGCTCCAGGGAGAGGAAGAGGGGAGTGGGTGGCAGAGGAGCAAGGTGAGTGGAGGCGGGGATCGAGGAGGCGGGGAGGCGCGGGGCCTTATCCCCTCGCCATCGACGGCAAGTGGGTTCAGCGGGGCTACGCCCCTATTCCGACCCCAGTCGAGGGAACATGGAAGGGGACGGGCAGGGGGGTCTGGGCTGGCTCGGGTGGGGCAGGTGGGCCGGCCCAGGTGGGTTAGGTCCAGGGGGCCCTTTTCTTTATTTTCCTTTTATTTTTCTCTTAATTGTTTTCTGTTTTTCATTTTCCCAGCAGCTTTTGCTTTTTCTTTTAGCCACAAATGACTTTGCAAAAATATGCCACTGGCCAAAACAATTTTAAAGAATTATTGGGCACTGCCACAAAAAGACTGTTAGACTTTTGAAATAGATTGCACATTTTATAAATTGAAAAGACATTTAATTTATTGCTTAGGTCACCGTTTTAAGTTGTTTAGGCCACTTAAACACTTTCCAAAAATGTTGGTTCACCACCAATACTAGTTATGGATTATTTGGCACATGATGAACATTTTAGTTTTCATGTTTCAGCAATTTTGAATTTCACTCAGAATTTGAAATTGAATTCAGCTGGAATTTGAAAAAAAAAGAACCAAGGATGAGCAAACACTTGTTTAGCAAAATGATTAACTTAACGCCAGGGGTTACTGTAGCATCATTACACCGGGGTGTTACACGCCTCCTCCCCTCCATGGTGGTAGGTGGCGGGGGATGTGGATCTGGGATCCCTGCCCAGATCCGGTGGATGGTGGGGGTTGGTGTTGGCAACGGTGGCCGACGGCCTATGCGTGGTGGTGGCGAGTCTCGCGGCCTCTGGGCATCGCGGAGGTGCCGGCGACGGCGAGTGCTTAGCCTGGTGTCGGCGGCGGTTGTGCACGGGAGTTGGATTCCTTCGAACAGGTATGGGTGAAAACTTGCTTTCGGCTACTGCCAACGCCGACGGTGGCGACGCTATCTACATTGTTCCCTTCTTGAAGGCATCACAGTGGAGAAGTTCAAGGCCACTCTCTGCTACCTCTGGGGGAAACCCTAGATCGAATGATCAGATGACGGCGACGCTCTAGTGTCGTTCCCCCCTTTGGGGCGTCATTCTTGGAGGTGGACACGTGATCGAGGGACCAGAGGATGGATTCTTTGGTGGAGCGGTGCTTCATCTCGCTCATTGATGGCGGCGGATCTCGGCGGCATGGCGCTGTGGTGACTCGGCGTCCGATGCGCAGTGATGGACTCGCGGAGGAGGGTGACGTGGTCTAGCGTCGCAGTGGCATCAATGGCAGCTAGACCGGGTAAGGTAGATGCAGCAGTACAGATCTGAAGATGGATTGGTGGCAAGTGGCTGCGGCGGCCTCATCCCCGGTAGGCGTCCTGGTTGAGGAGTGCGCCGGACCGGTGGGTGCCCTATACCCGGTAGGCGTCCTGGATGGGACCTCAGGTCTTAGATGGTAGGTTTGGCTGTAAGGTCTGTTTGGTATTAGGCCCAGACTATCAACATCCCTTCATCAATTGAATATGGGTAGCGACAGATGTTGCCTAGAAGGTGGCTTTTGTCTTATAGTTGTATTATTTTGTAAGATCTTGTGTGAACAATTATTAAAATAGTTGCATGCATCGTCCAGATGCAGAGACCGGAGGTCTTTCTCCTTTTCTAAAAAAAATTGAAGTGGGGAACTATCTGACGAGTAGAATAACGGCAGAGAAACATGCCCAAGTTAAGACATCCAAGAATCTGACGAGTAGAATAACGGAAGGCCTAGCGTTAGGCTTCAACACCTGCCAGAGGTACGTTAATTCTGCCTTTTGGCTTGATCTCAGGGTAAATAGATTTCTGTTCTTATACTTGTCTTTTGCTTTTGCTGAAGGATGTACTGTGTACAATTTTATCAAAATTACCTGCAAAAGAGGTTGTGAGGGCCAGTGTTTTGTCGAGTGACTAAGCTTTGGAGTTGATGATGTAAGTAAGAATGTGAAGGGGAAACCTCAGCGCACCCAGATGTTCATCGATCGTGTTAATGCGGTTTTGCGCAAGCACTGCGGCGGGGCCCTTGACCAAATTGAGGTTAAATATATATTCGAGAGTAAGCTTGTTGATCACCTCAATAATTGGATTAGATTTGCTATTTCAGCCCACACAAAGAATCTAGCTTTTGATTTGGAGCCACCGAACAATTTCCGGGAATATGGGGATCAGATCATTACAGATTGGGAAGTGTTTGTGGCCGGGGCGCCGGTCGCGCTCCGTGCGTTGGATCTCTTTTGATCCAAGGGACGTTGTCTGCGCCACGTGTCACCACAGACCCATGTTTTTTTAACTCGCACGGGTTATCCCTTCCCCAGTTTTTGCTGCAACCGCACGGGGTCGTCATTTCAGTGCGAGGAGGCAGGGCGACCGGCGGGTGACGGGCTTGTTGGCGCCGGCAGATCAGGAGCGGCGGCGGCAGCCCAGGGCGGATCTCGATTCTCCGGCGATCTATGGCTTCCCCGGATGGTAACTCTCCCCTCCTGCTCTCCCTTTTCGTTGTTGTCTCCCCCTCCCCCGTTGGCTTTAGGGTTAGGGCGGGTTATGATGCGGGCGAGTCATTTGTGTTACCGCGGGCCGGCGCCGGCGCGGACGGGGACGGGGTGGTGTTCCCGCGGGTCGAGGGAGGGGGCGGGGTGGTGTTCCCGTGGGCAGAGGGAGGGGGCGGGTGGTGTTCCCACGGGCAGATGGAGGGGGCGGGGTGGTGGATTTGAAGGATTTGAATCTTGTGTTCAAGAGGGATTTGGGATGGGATTGGGATTAGGGTTGGATCTCGTCTTGTTCGGGGAAATTCGATGTTTCCTGTCCTGAGTTGTGTTCCATCATGGCGCCAAGGGGACGGAGTGAGCTGGAAGTGGCCAGAACCAGGCTACGTGTTGGCTTTGCGCGCACGCGTTTGGTGCTTCAGTTTCTTAAAATCTGGAGGAAAGTCCCTTTGAATTGTTCAGCAAGACAGAGTGTCAAGCTCCCCGCGTTCGGTGGGAGATTTCTGGTGACAAGTGACAGGTTGTTGTTTGTCCGCCCCATCGTATTTCTCCGTCGATAGTACTGGTGCTACTACTCTGTAAGACTGTAGCTGTACTGGGTGTGCACGCTGTGCCCAATCATTTTGCTAGATCACCGTGATGATGAGATTTACTGCCACAGGGTGTCAGGGAGGGACGTACTAATTTCAGACCATTGTAGTAGTAGTACTAGTACCTAGCAAACATGAATAATTATTACTCCATGTGCATTGGAGTAGTACTTGGTACCTGCAAGATTTTTTCCTCTCTAAGGCTGAAGTGAAACAAATATGGCCCTAATGTTGTGCTAAGTGAAGGACATGTTGTTCTTGCAATGATCCATGTTGATTTGCTTACTTTGGAGTGTCTGCATTATGTCAATGATCAACCTGGATGTATTGTATTTGTGAGTGTTGCTTACTGCTGCCATGGGTTGCCGTCATTGGTTTGTGTAATGCTAGTGCTAAACCATCTGATTTCAGATTATTTATCCAGGTATATATGGATTTGCTTATTTCATCAGCAGACAGTTATATGGATTTTACATTGTTGCATCACACTTTCTTGAGTAGTCATTATCCGGTCTAATGGTCTCGTGTTAACATTTCTAGGTCACTAATGATTAGTAGAAATAATCAGTTCGTTGAAGGTTACATTTGTATATGTTACTAAGTTGAACATTAGCATATGAACTAGATGCTTTACTAATCAATGCAGCTTATTCATATTTCCCAGTCACTACTCAAACTTCAGAGAATAGTGGGACTAAACTAGACATGGTAGGGACAACGCAATATGACACTTACAAGTTTCAGCCAATGCTAGTAATAATAGGACTGTCTCCCCAAATTGGCTAATGGCAGTTATGGTCAAAATACCTGATCATCACATGTAGTAATTTTGTTAAATATTATTTTTCACAAAATTCTTAGTTAAGGCTGAAGTGAAACAAACATGACCCTAATGCTGAAGCGAAACAAACATGGCCCTAATGATGTGCTAACTGAAGGACATGTTTATTCTGTACATTTTTTATGTGTGCTTGTATGTTTCTTATGTCTTACAGATTTTTTAGGTGTTCTTGTATGTTTTTTCCTAGTTACTGATGATGGACCGTTTGGAGACTTGTTGGACATCCGGTCTTTCAAGGTGCCCCATGAGCTCATTGAGTTTGTTGTGATGAACATGAATCACATACTCTCTGAGTTCAAACACAAGAACAAGTCCATCACCTTCAGCAAGCTCATGGTGAAAAGGATTTTCAACGTGCCATCCGGTGATAGACCCGTGAAGCTTCTTAAGAAGAGTGATGAACATGATCTTCGCAGCATCTACAAGGAGGGGAACAGGGCTCCAATCGCCCATGTTGTCAAGTTGCTCACTAGTTGCAGCAATGAGGACGTGGTTATGATAAATAGGACTTGGACACTCCTTGCGTTGGCAACAGTTTTGTGCCCAGGCACTGGCAATATGGTGAATCTCGAGTATCTAGCTTCCTTGGAAGATATGTCTTTGGTGCATGAATTCGCTTGGGATGAGCACTTGTTGGCACGAGTGATGGAGGAGGTTGGAGTCTTTCAAGAGAAGAAGAGGATGCAAGCAAATACAGAAAAAGCAGCGGAGTTTCAGATCGCTTCATGCCTTCCCATGTTAGCGGTATGCAACGCAACAAAATGAAATACATGCATTTTTTCCTTTGCTGCATGAAACCTTTTATACATTTCTATAGCTCGCATTTATGTTTTTGTTGGCTAATGTCCTTTTCCATTCTATGCAAATCATATACATGGATCATATTGATATTCCGACCGGCCTCCCAAATGAGCATGCCATTGATTATTCCGTGCCAAGGATACGTTTTGTTTGTCAAAAGGATTTTGATTGGTTGGATAAAGTTGACAAGAACAAGCTCACTCTTGTCCAACCTTTCTATGGGAAACACACCCAAGTAATTTTGCTACATCCCGCCTATGTACTTTCCTTTGCCAATGGAGTACTAAGACCCCCCCTATTTTTTGCTCACTAAATTTGCATGTAGCAATCTTTGCTTTTCCATTTAGGTTATGGCAGCCTTCTTATTTCCGCCACTCATGTTTTGTTTTCCTAGATACGGAGTTTGTGCAACACCCCCTATGCAGCACAACTCGCGAGACAGGAAGTTGGTGCTGAAGCAGCCAGTGGGCAGAGAGTTGGTGCTGAAGCACCTAGTGGCCAAGGAACTAGTGGCCAAGGAAGCCAAATTCAAGGTGCTGAAATTCCAGCAAAGGACTCTCAATCAAACGAGGCTCAACAAAATGTTGAAGCTGAACCACACCTATCATCCTCGCTCAACGATTGGCTGCAGCAATCATTCCCTAGCATGCAAGATCTAAGGGTACTTTTCCCCCATCTACACTATCTTTTTCTTTGTATTCATTTCCTGTTTTGCCTTTGGCTTTGCATTATTTACTATACCCAGTTGCAAGTGTATATTTTGTTTGCTGCATCCCTCATTCTGATGTGCTACAACCATGTTCTATTTTTGCTTCATATGTGGTTTAAGTTCATACCTACTAGGCTTTTTTTACTGCATCCATATGTCTAGTGTGCTACAACTACATTATGTTTTTGTTTCAAACATGTCATAATTTTGCTACATCCATATCCATAATTTGCTACCTAGAGGTATAGACCATTTGTTTTTTATGCTTCATCCATGATAGTAAATTGCTGCAATCACACTGTTTATTTGATACATAATGACACAGCAGCACACCTACTTCTCAAAATCTGGATTTACTTGTCACTAAAAATGTTGGCCACTTGCCTTCTTGTAGGTACCAACTCAGTTTCAAATGCTATACGACAAGCACAAGGGTATTTTTGCAGCAGAGGTGGATGGTGTAGTAGGCAAGTTTGGACAGTATTTAAAGGAATTGCAGTGCAACCGAATGGCCGCTCTCCTTCGTGATGTTGGAGACGCCATCACAGCTACCAATGAGCCCAACTTTTCCTTTGAAGCACCTATCATGGACGAATGTCGCGGAAAAGAGAATGATGCTAAAGCTGCAAATGCCGACATTGGTGCTCAAGCTCAAGCTCAAGGTACAACACCTAGCATCAACAAGGATGAAGTCACCGGATTGAACCTAGAAGTTGCAACAGAGGCTGCGGAAACTCGTGAGCAACAAAGAGTGAGTTTCGAGATGGAAGACAACGCCTCACCTCACAGCCCCCCACTCTTCTATGATGCACCCAGGAGTGCGACAGTCGGCATTTGGGACGACGAGCCATCATGTGAGTTGTTCCCAAAGGGCTCCGAAGACTATGAGATGATGCATTCCACAGATGAGCCTATAATTAAGAAGAGCACAGTCAGTCCCATCTATGCAAACATCCCCGTGTTTCCTGTTTCAGACGATGATGACAGCCCAAGTATGCTTTCTTCATCTTGCATCATTTCTTATTGTTTTTCTCCATATCATTTTCTCACAATTGTGTGATTCCAGCAAATTCTTTTTGTACAATCTCTTGCAAACTCATCCATTTGTATTTTTTTTTGCTACAGCTGCTAAGATGGTCGCTACAGAAGAGCATTTTGCTGATGCAAGCAGTGGCCCTAGCACACATGACAAGAACACTAGGAAGAAGAGGATGGCCAAAGTTCCAGCCATAAAAAATACCAAGGCAAAGAAGCAAAAGGTCGACAAGGCTGCAGAAATGTATGAGAGGTTTGTAAAACACGGGAAATCATTGAGGAAATCACAACCCAATGAACAAGTGTGAGCTACCTAAGCCTTATCTGTTTTTGCTTTCTATTTTTTATTTTTTCTGCTCGAAACAAAGGATTCATTCGGTTGCATCTATGGTAACAGGACACCTTTCATCAAGCTAGGTGGATTTTACATTGGATACAAGAAATTCCTTGTATGCTTCAAGCCTCGCAGGGATATGAATGATGAGGTCATGTCACTATGTTCAAGATGAACAACATTGCATCCCGTGCAGCAAAAGAACCGGAGCTGAAGAAATACATTTTCTCAGTCCACGCGGGGGTAAGTTTTTGTAAAAACAAGCAATGCTTCATTCTTTTCTTTCTTTTCACATTTTTGTTGCAACACACACTAACCATTTTGTTGTATCTTTTAAGTAGATCCTACTAAAACAAGACCCATCAACTTTCCAACCAGCAAAACTCATGGCTGAGCTTAAAAGGGCTATGAAAGTGTTCAAGGTTCAAAAGTTTGACCTCGTAAGTTTCACGAAGCTTTCTTTTGTTCCACACCACAAATAACTTCCAAATATGATCCAATGATGTGACGCGGCTGTAACATTTTTTACATGTTCTGAGTACCTTTTCGCCTTTCTTTTGTTTTTTGCAGCTCTTTTTCACAATTGTTCATGATCGCCATTGGATAGTTGTTTGCGCAAACTTGCTTCACAAGCAGTGGAATGTATTTGACTCAATCCATTCAAAAGGAAAACAATCTCCTTTGAAGAAGCAAGCCAATAACCTGGTATGCTCATGCTCTCTAATTTTTTCTATTTAGCCTTCTGATTCATCTACATAAATGCCCTGTTGTCATCTTTACACACCTCATTTTATTTTTGAAACTTTTGTGTGTGTTTTCGGTGTTAGATCACAAACTTTGCAACCCTCGCACAAGAGTGCAGCGAATTCAATGTCAATGTTGGATCCTTCGCCCGTGTTGACCTAGAGGATTACCCAAAGCAAGATACCCTGTGAGTTTTCTTTTTGAATTTTGCTTCAATCATGTGTTCCATTTCAACATTTTGTTTTTTCAACTACGCATGGGAAGTATGATGGAGAACTTTTTATTATCTCACAGATGTGATTGTGGTTTTTTGGGGCTCAAGTATGTGGAGAACTATGATGGGAAGTCAATGAGAGAGTTCAAGCAGGTACACATTTTTAATTTTTTGTCTTGTCATTTTGTTACAATCTATTTTCTTTGTTTTCAATACTCATGCAACAGAAGAATACCATGTTTTGTTGTTGCTTCATATGTGGTTCAAGTTTGTACCTACTAGGCTTTTTTAGCTACATCCATATGTCTAGTTTGCTACAACTACATTCTGCTTTTGCTTCATACATATCATAATTTTGCTACATACATATCAATTTTTTGCGATGGATGGATGTGAACTTTTTGCATTCATCACTCATGCAACACAAGAATAACTAGTATCATACTTGCTTACTTTTTGTATTCATTTTTTACAGGAAGACATGGCGTGATACCGCATCGATGTGGCATACAACCTTTTCAGCCACCCAATGAACAACGCCCCAAAGGAGCGGGCGTTCAACGATGAGTTGGCGGTTTGATTTTCTGGAAGGTTCAAGACGAACAAGCTTGTTTCTTCGTTAGGTCTAGATCATGTCCGAGGTGGTAGCGTTCTGATAGGATTAGAGTAGTGCGCGTTCGTATGTAAACTGTTGATACCTCCAGTAAACATGTGTCCTTTTGGTATGTAAACCGATGATAACTTGATATTTGGATGATGCACTTATGTTTTTAATGGATGCGTTCTTCTGTTTGCCAACATGATCATGCGGTGACAATTGTTTTTTGTTTCACTAGTTCTGAAATATGAAAATATTTCAAACTTCATCCATTGAAGTTTCAAGGGAATCTCTGTGCATTTTCCCCCTCAAAACATATTTTCTGAAAAATAATATGTGAATGCTACTTTTTGTCACACACTTATATTGCTAGAAGCTCATAGGAAATAGCTACAACCTTCTGTTAGATTTGTTGCAGAGCCAAATATATATTTTTTACTTGCAAATTAGCTACATCCCTACAATATTTTTGCTGGAAGCATAATGTAAATATGCTTCCTTTCCCAACTTTTGCTGTACAGCTAAATCAACACTTTAAATCATTCAAGGCTTTTTCCTTTTCAAACTTGTTATTTTGCTTCAACCATGTTTTAAAAAGCTTCAACCATGTTTGCAAAAAGCTTCAACCATGTTTCCTAAAAGCTGCAACCATATTTTGAAAAAGTTTCAACCATACTTTGAAAAAGTTACAACCAAGTTTTCAAAAGCTTCAACCATGTTTCCTAAAAGTTGCAACCTTGTTTACAGAAGCTTCAACCATGTTGTTAAAAAGTTGCAACCATGCTTTCCAGAAATATTATAAACATGTTTTCTTGAAGCTTCAAACATGTTTCCTAAAAGCTTCAACCATATTTTCAAAAAGATTCAATCATGTTTTTCAAAAGCTTCAACCATGCTTTTCAAAAGCTTAAAACATGTTCTTTTTAAGCATGGATCAAGCTGTGGTTACAACAACCATTGAGTACTATTTTTAAAAAAAATAAATAAGAAAAAACCCACATTCTGCTTTTTTTTAGTTCTACTTTTGGCACCATCATACTACAAAAAGTAAGCTCTCACAAACATATAACAATAAGAATTTATTTAAAAACAACTCTTGTAAAAAGCAACATTCTGCTTTTTTCAAACCACGCATGTAGTAATATGTTGCAATCCCACAAAACAAACATTCAGAGCTAGTCAACACAACTTATTATCATAAGTCATGGGGTGTTACAAGGCAATTCATCATTTTTTCCCTCACGAAAATATCCTAAAGTGTAAGGATTGTTTCGACACCCGGAGCTTTCGCGCTCGCACTCGCAGCAAGAAAAGCTGCAATGAGTTGGCAATCCTTCACGTTCTGATCTTCATCTTCACAATATTTGCATGGAGTCTTCTTTTCCCTTGGCTTTGGAGCTTTCTTCGTTTTCGCCGTGTCCTTCTTTTCTTTCTTCTTCATTTCATCTTCTCGAATCTCAATTAGTGGTTTCCTGCGCTTCTCTTTCTCCTTTGGCCTCACCTTCTTTGCAGACTTTGGTGGGTTCCGCAGTCCTACGGGGGTGGATCCCGCTGACCTGTACTTGGACCTCCTGAGACTTGTTCATGTCCTGCATGACCTTGGCCTTCTTCGTCTCCTGCAAACCCATCAGTTGCTCTAACTTTTATTGCAGCAACCCCAACACTGCCCTGTTCAATTAGCCCAGAGACAAAACTATAAGCTTCATCATTGAAGCAAGCATCAAAAGCGAGTTTCCCAAACTTCCGGCATAGAGAGTTAAACTTTAGGGTGTTTGTCGTGGGGACGCCGAAATGCATAGATCTATGCCCATCGCCCGGTTCAGGCGCAAGGTCGGTTGCTCTCTTAGACCATCTTGGAAGCATGTAAGTCGCAGGTATCGTTTGCACATTCAGGTGCACCATGACACGGATGATATGTGGGCAGATCAGCCCACACATCTCAAACATGTTGCAGGTGCACATGTATGCCTGATCTTTAGGAGCAACACGCACCGTGTACACTTTTGGGTTGACGCCATAGTTTGCAACAAGGCGAAACCAGATGACATCCCCTTGTAGCTGATATTGCAGACCATGGCCTGTTGATTTAGCCAATAGTTTCTAAACTTGGAAAATACCTCTTTGGTATAGAAATCTGCAGCTTGCTTTTCAATGTTGTAGCTGCAAACAAAGAAAGCTTCCAGCATCAATAATAATTGCTACATATGTTTTAAAGAAATGCTGCAACCACACTGTGCTAGAAAACTAAAAAAAATGCTACATGACTTTGGACTTACTTGCCCCAGAGCGGAGGCCTCGTCGCTTCATTGATGAAGCCAGCATTGTCTTCACGATCAAGCATTAGTTCCTGGCAAAGCTCAAACTGCTGGACAAATGTCCAAACCGAGTCTCCATGGTGATTTAAAGTCTTGAAGTAGGAATTCAGGCCCTCGGACCGCCCGGTTGTTCCTGTGAATGGGAAGAACTTATTCCTAAAGTACACAGGAGCCCACATCTCCCTGCTGTCCCACATGTTCTTCAGGTGTTTCTTATCAGCCACACCAAATGACTCGACCATCTGCTTCCACCGTTCTTCAAACTCCTCAACGGTATCGGAATCATTGATGCAACCATAGAATGCTTCAGCAAAAGGCTCATCCTTGCCCAACATCTTCCCTAGTTTTGTCCTTGCAACCCGGAAGACGTGCCACTTGCAACATCTGTGTGTTGAATGTGGAAATACCATTGAGATGGCTTTAGCCATTGCCGGGTCTTGATCAGTCATAATGTTCAACGGATGCTCGTTATTCATTGCCAACATCCATTGCTGGAAGACCCACTTGAAAGTTTCGATGGTCTCATCAGGCAACAAAGCGCACCCCAAGCAAACAGTATGTGTGTGGTTGTTAATGCCAACAATCGGAGAAAAGGGCAAGTTGTAGCGATTGGTGCAGAATGTGGTGTCGAAAAACACACAATCTTTGTACTTTGGATACAAGGCCCTTGTTCTCCCATCAACCCAGAAAAGTGCTCTAATAGCTCCATCTTCTTCTAGCTTCGAGAAAAAGAAGTTGGGATTCTCCACTTGTCTTCTCTCAAAGTACTCGATTGTCAGCTCCAAATCACGCTCTGACAGGCCCCTTCGCAGCTTTGCTCTTGCATTTGTCACATCAGTCTTCACATACGGCAAACTCCTAGGATCGCAACATCGTGCATCTCCAAGCAAGCCCATCATATTAGCCGTTGATATGTTGCGATAGTGCAGCGAAGTGATGTATTGCATGTCTATATCGGGGATCTTTTTGTGAGAGCGGCAAAATCTTCGACGCCCCCTTTGCAACATCAGCTGGTGTGTGTGTGATCGGCCTCAAAAACTGTCACAACCCAGCTACCTTCTTTGAGGCTAACACCCATATGAGCCTTGCAATCATATCGCTCCAACCGGTTTCTTCGCCTCTTGTCGCTCACATCCATATAGATGCCAGCTTGTTTGCTTGGAGATTTTTTATTACTAGCATAGCTCATATCAACATCATCACTTTGATTTGTTGCAGCCCCGTCAGAAATGCTTCCACCAACATTCTTCGAAGGATCTTTCCGTGAGTGTATGCACTCAAAAACTCTATAGATTAGGATGTGCTTCTGTTCCAAGCTATTTTTTCTACTATGCTTTGACGTCACAATGCGAGTTCCAAAGCCCATCTTCGAAGCATATTCATTGTAAACACGCTGAGCTTCTTCAACATTGTCAAAAATCATTCCAACAAAAGGGACAACTGGCTGTGATGATATATCTTCGTCTGGTTCATCAACAAGTGTTGCAGCATTTCCATTGGCATTGTCACCGGTCACACGGGCATTGCAATGGTTTGGAGCTGCACCATCCGTGTTCAGCTGCAAGGAATCGTCACTATCATGTCCCGGAGTATCATTTACATCAATGCCATCATCTTCTTCTTCGTGCGCAACATTTTGCATATCATCATCAAGGAAAATCGATGGCTCCACAGCAACATTCTGCAACAAAATCAGCACCCAAGTCAGTTCTTTTTTGATGCATCAAAAAACATGCAAAAAACGCGAACAAAAAAAGTGGATGCAGCATGTCAGTCACAATTCCAAAACAACTCCTGCATGCAGCATTTTAGGATTTAGCATGTAACATCCAGCAAGTAGCACGTAGCAAGTGCAACACATGCTTGTAACATTTTACTAGCAGACAGCAGGAAGATGCTACCATTAATTGAGAACATATCAAAAACATTACACAAAAATCAAACACAAGTACGTTGAGAACATCTCTTTTTAATCTCATTCTCATCAATTGAAATCAAAGGTTGCAACATTTTTTGTGAATAAAAGGATCTAGGGTTGCAATTGGGAAATCATACCAGATCAATTTCATCCCGGCCATGCCGTGCTGCATCTTGGAAGACCACACCAGGGTTGTAGTACCGTTGCAGCACCGGTCCACTACCACCAGGGCCTTGCCGCCTCAGGGGACTTCGGCCATGAACGGCAGTGGAGCTCGAGCCCAAATCCATGGAGGCAAGGAGGTCATTACGGATGTAAGACATGGTTGAAACAATTCCAAGGCCACTTGATAGATGGGGAAGCCCCTCCTCGACGTGATTCAGCCGTGGGGAACTTAAAACAGGCGGATCCGGCCGCCGCCGCCGCGGATCGGGGATGGGCAGATGCGGGGGATCCAGCTCCCCTGTTTTTCTCGTTGTGGCTGTTTGTACAACGGTTGCAACAAAACGTGTTTTTTTTCTACAACGGTTGGCTCGGTACACACTCGCGCGCAGATCTAACGGTTCACGCTAACCGCATCGGACGGCTCGGGCTCGACCGGCCGAACCGTTGCGCCGGTGCGCCGGCGCAGATCACTGCCCAGATTCCAATGGGAATCTGTAATGATCCCCATATTCATCAAAGAACGAAAAGAAGTACATGGTCCCAAAAAGCCATGCCAAAGCGATCAGTGGCACGCACCAACAACCACCGCTGTTGGAAGCACCCTATGTCGTGAGAAAGATTTTCCAACAGCTACGTCTTTGTGAAGGAAACAACATGCAAGCACGGCCACTGTCAGATCACGGATTTTGGAGGGTTTCACCCAAGAACGAATTTCAAGCAGTCTCCACAAAATGCCTTCAATGATGGAATGCCATGGACACACCAACATGTGGTATAGCCAATTAATGAAATCACACTGGAGATTTTACTCCAGAGCTCATTACCGGAAAAGCACCACTAAACTGAAGTCACCCATTTCGAATGAAAAGGTCAGCCTGCCAGATCACCTCACAACAAATAGCCAGTCACACGCACAGTCACGTGTCCAGACATGTCCACGTATACTAGGTGGCAAGCGATGCCAGGAAATGCCCACATCCATCAAAGAGGATAGATATTGCGGGCAAATGATAGTGAGAGGTTGCCCGCACCATCAAAAGCTCAGCCATGGGGCATTCGGTAGCCCACTCATGCTGAACTATTGCCTTTGGGGACGTTGGCGTTCGAGTTTCTACAGCCAAAGCCCTAATTGCCGAGGAATATAGCTCAATTTTTCTTGCCTCTATATCCACCAGCCCCCCTCATCTCGGTGGCTACTACGCTACCAAGAGATGGGGGGAACCACAAAGAGTTGGAGTGTAGTTGAAGTTTTTTTTTCATGTTACTCTTGTGTGTCCATGATGATGGTGGCTTTGCCCTATGTATAGTACTAGTACTCCCTCATTCCAATGAACTAGATGACAACCCGCATGTTGCGGCGGGAACATGAATGAAATTAGTTGTGAGTATTATTGTTTTGATGAGATTTGGTTGTCCTGAATTTAATATGAGACTAAAGATTAGAAATACTTATTTTTTGTATTTATTATATATAATTATAAAATAAATATTAAGTAGTATCTCTAATGCATGTTGAGAGAAATAAAAGTACTACTCCCTCTGTCTAGGTGAGTAAGTCATCTTAGGTTGTGCACCGCGACCAAGATGGAGAGGAAAACAAGAGAAATAAATGTTTATTTGCTAATTAATATCATTGCATGCAACGAATTGACCACTGCATGTCATCTTTGATAGTCTCAAGTTATTAAAAGCATACACGCCACACATCTCTTATTGGTTTATTCATTTATTTATGTCAGAAAAAAAAACAACGTGAGAGTTAATGCACCGTGCCTATGTGTTTTGGGACTATTTCGTTTTCGTAAGGCTGGTCATAGTGGGGAGTAACTTAGACTAGTGTCATGCATATGACACTAGTCTAAGTTACTACCTTCATAGTGCAAAGTAACATAGTACTAGTTTCATATGTGACCTCATTCAATAGCTTGTAGACTCATGTTGTTTTGGAAAACGATATGTTACAGTAACATATTATGTTACTACTTCTCATTAACTACTTGCCACATAAGCAAAAAATTCTCGAGGTGCGCTATGTTACTTCCTAAATTACTCCCACTATGACTAGTCTAAGGTGACTTATTCACCTAGACGGAGGGAGTATTGGAGTTGATAAAGTAGGATATGTGCATGTTGAGTAAATTAGTATAGGTAGCATTTTCATGCATGCATGTTAAAAGAAATAAATGTAGTGAAGCTGACGAGGTGGCATATGTGATGATATGACATGTGTTCATGTTGAGATAAATAAATAAGGTAGTGGGATGAACTTTTTAGGTATTCCCTTCGTGTGTGAATAAGTGTAAATCTAACTTTTGTTTTAAGTCAACTTAATAAAAATAAGGCTGCCCGTAATGGAAGTATCATAGGTAGTATCATGCATGCCAACTAAGCAATTTTGATGAGGTGGCATAGAATTAAATGAAGAAAGAGAGGTTTAAGTATCATATCATGATACCGTATCATATTAAATGATGTGCTACTTTGTGTCACGCATAGTAATAAATGTAGTCCTCTATGATATCAACATATAATACTATGCATTAGGGATGTAGTATCATAGACTGGTATCATATGCATGATACTAGTATATGATACTCCCCATTACAACCAGCCTAATAGTAACACATATGACATCAAATTGGTATATTATCAAAGTACATTTCAAAACATAATTAGTGCTACTAATTTAGTGAATGTTGCTACTTTTTCTTAGAAAGTTGATCAAAATTTTAAAACTTTGACTTAAGACAAAAAATAGGCGTACACTTATTCACGAGTGGGGGGAGTATACATAGGATAAGGCATGCACGCATTATGAAATGCAACTTTGGTCATAAATTAGAACACATAAATGTGATTTATTTGTAATAGAAATATATTAAAAAGAAGTTTTTTGGGTATATTGAAAAGAAGTTTTCGGTGGTATAATTTTGAAGTCACAAAAATGTATATCTTTAAAGTAATTTATGGTCAAAGTTGAATTTTAGAGGCGTGCACATCTTATTCATGGGAACGGAGGGTGTAGTGTGTAAACGAATGGCTTTCAACGGGCGATCGAGTTAATTAAGCGCTTAAGTTCCCGAGGAACGCATGCGTATAGTTCATCCACGCCGAGCAGTTACCAGTTTGAGTAGTGTGCCACCGCCGCAGCATTTACAGCCATTTGTGCAAGCAAGCCTTTTGAATTCCTGAACCACTACCACTACCAGTACTCCGTGTTATATTACGGTTGCTCTGCTCTGCCTAATCAAACCTTCTCCTTCGCCGTTCTCACAAAGTCGATCTTCCACACCACCAAAGAACAAAGGAGATGGAGGAGGGCGGCTCCTAATCCCCAACCCCAAAGCCGAAACCAGCCGGGGTCGAGACCACCGACGAGGCCCCGGAGCCGGTGGAGGCGGAAGCGCCCGATCCCGGAATGGGCGAAGAAGATGAAGGACGCGTCGACCGCATCAGCAGCCTCCCCGACGCCGTCCTCGGCGACATCATCTCCCTCCTCCCCGCCGACGAAGGCGCCCGCACCCAAATTCTCGCTTCCAAGTGGCGCCACCTCTGGCTATCCGCCCCACTCAACCTCGACTGCGCTGACCTACTAGCCCGTTACAGTGATCATGGCATTGGCGAGCATGCTGCTGGTGTCGTATCGCGCATCCTTTCTTCCCACTCGGGTCCCGGTCGTCGCCTCCGCATGGAGGGTGACCACTTCGGCCTCGAAGTTGCTACCAATACTATGGATTCCTGGCTCCGGTCCGGCGCTCTTGACAACCTGCAGGAGCTCCAGCTTGGATATTACTCAACGGAGGCACCGCTGCCGTCCTATACCTTCCGCTTCGCGCCCACCCTCCGTGTTGCCACCATCAAAAAGTGCAACCTCCCCGACGGCACCCTTAGGAGCATTGGTGTTGATAATGACAATAGTGTTTACCCAAATCGTGTCCATTTAGAGGAACTCATCGTCGAGAATGCCCCTAGTCTTGAGAAGTTGCTCCGTCTTCATTACGGCACTGGTCTGCATATATCTGTAGTTTCAGCGCCTCAACTGGAGACAATAGGCTACCTTTCTGATGGTGATTACTGGTTTCAAGATAATCCCTACAGCAAACTCGTGTTTGGCTCCACAATTATTCAGGTACCATTAATTTTGAGGCTTTTCAAATTTAATTTTGTTTGTTAAAAAAATATTTATCACTTGACTTATGAATGGGCTCCTGCAAAAAAATGGGACTGTAAATGGGCTAATAATCTTGCCTTTCATGCTTGGTGAAGGGATTGCACGTTGACAAGCTGGCAATGGTGATCCGCACAGTAAAGACTTTAGCTGTCCAAATGAAAACACTATGTTTGGATACGGTTATTCAGTTGATGACATGCTTTCCATGCTTGGAGATGTTGTACATTCAGATTAAGGTGATGATTCTCCATTCATTGAATGTTCAAACACTTTTGATCTTCTTCTGTCCTCAAATGATTGGTTTACTTATTTCAATATGTTACTTTTAGGCAAGTATGTCAAGGCCAAGCAATTTGTGGGGTCGCAAACACCCGGATCTGATCCAATGTCTTGATATCCGTCTGAAGAAAATAGTGTTGGACTCGTGGCATCAAGTCCCAAGTTAACTTTGTTACTTTCTTTGTATTGAATGCCAGAATGGTAGAGCTGTTGATACTCGAGGTTCTTTCTGAACATTACAATCAGGAGTTCTTGGCAGAACAACGTACAGAGCTTCAGCTGGAGAAAAGGGCTTCAATAGGTGCTCGGATTCATTTTACAACTCGTAAATGTGTCCGCAGGCCCAAGGATATCAAACATGTCCGAGATTTGGATTCAGTTGACCCATTCTCAGTAGAGTGCTGAAAACAGTTGGTTTGGTCCATTGACGAATGACGAGTTGCTCTTGCATATCGCCTTATCCCATTTCTGCTTGCTTTGCAGTTTCTTAATTTTGTGTTATCCTGAAAACTTATGACATTAAATGAGCTATCTATGTTCTTTTCTTTATATATATACTACTCCCTCCGTTTTGAATTATTTGTTGCAGGTATGGATGTATCTAGATGTATTTTAGTTCTAGATACATCTATTTCTGCGACGAGTAATTTGGAACGGAGGGAGTATATGAGAAATCCTGCCTATCAACTTATCCCATTTTGTGTTTTGATTAGTAGTGGTGTTTGAAATTTCTTACAGTATTAAATTTGTACAATCCTGAAACATTGTGACACTACATGAGCTATTTATGTGTGTTACTGTAGTTTGACGAACTATGTATCTATGATTAGTTATGTTGTGTTGAATTTCAAGTTTGTATTATCCTAGAAAGCTATTTTTACGTTAGGTTGTCATTAATCCTCGTCTTTGTAAACTTATTCTAAAGTTTCTATCACCATGGAATCTTGCAATTTAGAAAGTTTTTTTTGTGTGATTGGGTTGATTTTGTAATGTACAATTCTGTCCATGATGTCACTATCATAACCTACTGAAGTGAAGAGGCTGAACTGTTGTGAATTTGTCTACCCTCTCGATCGATGTCAGTCCTTGGCACCAATTATGTATTCGATAATTCGCACCTAGACGGAGGCCGGAGGCGTGCATGTTCGTCTATTCCCTGGACAGTGTGACACGCCACCGTGATTCCCTGCGCGTCGGCGTCTGTATGTTTGGCCGCCAAATCGACATCACTTTCGGTCGTTGTTGTATTTGCTCTCGGTTAGAGCGTGTTGATAACGTGTTAGAAAATAGAGTGAATTGTAGAAAACCACCACATTGAAGCCTAGGGTTGCAGAAAAGACTATGATTTTGTGTCAGAAAATACTGATTTTGGTCTTAATTATTTGCAGAAAACACCTAACCGTCTGTTCGGGCATTTTAACCTCTATTATGACAGGTGGGGCCCGATTTTGAGGACGTGGCGTAACGCCCACGAGCTCACGCCGTCTGACGGTGCTACAGTGGTAATGGACGCGCCGTCTCGGTCAAAACAGCTCGTTGCCTCACTCTCTCGCATCTGGCTCCTCACTCTCTGTTCTTCTCACTCTCTATTCTTCTCCCCCCCCCAACGCCGGTCGTCGTTCTGCTGCTCCGCCGCGCCATGGTGTTGTGGAATGACGGCGAGAGCAGTGAGGAATCAGTGGTGAACGTCACCTCCTCCTGTGATGGCATTATCAAGGTCAGTTCTTTAGATAGCTAGGGTTAGGGTTAGTGAATTGAGGATTTAGTGAATGAGCTCGATCTGAAACTAGGGCTTTGTTTGTTTGCTCCCACAGCTTCCTGCTACCATGCACGACCCGAATTTTTGCGCATTGATGCAGATGTCAGTGTGTTGTGCAAACACGGCCAACCGGCAGAGCGCTTAGTTGCTTTTAAAGGGATGCACACGGGCAGGAGGTTTCTTGGCTGTGCTGAGAAGGTACGATTCATAAATAGTGTTCCTCTTGGGTATGCTCATTTGCTATGTTTAATGGTTGGACAACATTGTTTAACTAGTTGTTTAATGGATCTGGTCAGTGCTTAATTAGTTGTTTAGCTTTGGTTAGTGCTAGGTCTTTGTTTATTCCTGTGTTGCACTGTGGTCAGTGCTTACTCAATTGTTTACTGAATCCAATTAGCTCATAATTAACAATTGTTGTGGTCATTGTTTACTGAACTCAGCTAGCTCATAATTAACAATTGATGTGGTCATTGTTGACTGAACTCAGTTAGCTCATACTCCCTCCATTTTTTGTATACAAGGCCACAAACTCATATTACAGGTACCAAGGTAGAAATTAATGCCTACTTAAGCCAGTGTTGCAAGCTAGTCTTTTCTTCTCGCTTGACGTGTTAATTAATGTGTATTTTTCTCTTCAACGCACAACAAGACAACCCTCTCACTCCTCATTGGTTGATTAATGTGGTACATGAAAAACAATCTTCTCACTCCCACATGCATGCAAGGGGTATTAATGTCCTCGGTTGCTAGTACGAGGCAAACCTCATCAATTTTACCTCGATTGATGTTAGTGGCCTTGTATAGATGCAAATTGTAATTTTGATAGTAGTCTTGTATACAAAAATGGAGGGAGTACTTAACAGTGGTCATTTTTTATTTGCTAACAATTGATGTCTAATGTTTTTGCTGTAGAAATTACTTCCCTAAACTTCTTTAACAATGCAAGTCTCATTAATAGTGTTGAAGCCAAGTGTTGTCTAATGTTTACTTAACCTCATTAACAATGCTCTTAGTTATCTTATTATTTATTTGTATTATGTTTGTTGTACAGGAAGGCATAAATTGTGGAGTAGTGCAATGGATTGATTTTGAATGGCCAGACTCAATGGAGAAGGCATTGGCCAAGTTATGGGATATGTATGAGGAGAGTAAGGCAGGAAGGACCAATAACAACCTTGAGAGTTCATTTACAATTCAGAACCTCACAGAAAAGAAGAAGAAACTGCAGGAGAACTATGAGAAGTTAGTTGTTGATGTGAATGCTCTTTTGGATGCCCAGGAGCAGAGGGATGTGCAGTTAAGCTATCAGCAGGAGCAGAAGGACAATGCTGATGTGAACATAGGTGAGCTAGAGAATGAAGTTGGAAACTTGAAGTCAGAGCTGTTAAAGAAAGATGGGGAGAACAAGAAGCTGCAGGAAAAATATGAAACTCTGAAGCATCTCACAGGTGCTCAAGCCACTGTGATTAGTAATATGAAATTCAATCATTTGAAGGAGAAGGAAAGGCTGACAGAAGAGAGGCGTAAGTTGCAGTTTCACATTTTTGAGCTTCAGAAGTCAAGAGGAAAAGATAAAGCAGAAGCTGCAGGGGGTGAAGGCCATCTTAGATGAGTAGTGTGCATCTAGTATGCATTGTTTAACAATGTAGTTGGATCCAGAAGTGTTGTAATGTAGATGATAATCATCTATGCAGTACTTTAGTTTGACTTTGTGAACCAAGTACTTTAAGTATGTATTTTGTGAACTATGTTGTTGGATCCAGTTATGCTACTTGATGAAACTTGTTGTTAGTCCAATATTATGATATGTTGTGCATGTGCTTAGTTAGTAAATTTTGTCATCTACATTCATGGATTAACCTTGAGGGTCATTTCCTCGATATATGGACAAGGTGACCATAGTGTCACCTAGAGCCTCATCTTGTCGACATATTGATGAAATGACTCTAGGGTTACCTAGAGCCTCATCTTGTCGATATATCGATGAAATGACCCTAGGGTTAACCTTGAGCCACATCTTGTCGACATATCGATGAATTGACCCTAGGGTTACGTAGAGCCTCACCTTGTCGACATATCGATGAAATGACCCTAGGGTTAACCTTGAGCCACATCTTGTCGACATGATGAAATGACCCTAGGGTTTACCTAGAGCCTCATCTTGTCAATATATCGATGAAATGACCCTAGGGTTTACCTTGAGCCTCATCTTGTCGACATATTGATGAAATGACCCTAGGGTTTACCTTGAGCCTCATCTTGTCGATATATCGATGAAATGACCCTAGGGTTTACCTTGAGCCTCATCTTGTCGACATATTGATGAAATGACCCTAGGGTTTACCTTGAGCCTCATCTTGTCGACATATTGATGAAATGACCCTAGGGTTTACCTTGAGCCTATATCGATGAAATGAGGCTATTTCTATGCTTACAATCGGCCGAGATGGCGCGTCTGTTGCCACTGTAGCACCATCAGACGGCGTGAGCTCGTGGGCATTACGCCACGTCCTCAAAATCGGGCCCCACCTGTCATAATAGAGGTTAAAATGCCCAAACATACAGTTAGGTGTTTTCTACAAATGATTAGGAGCAAAATCAGTGTTTTCTAGCACAAAATCGTAGAAGAGTCTTTTTTGCAACCCTAGGCTTCAATGTGGTGGTTTCTTGCAATTCACTCTAGAAAGTAAAACGAGAGACAATAGACATGGATGTAAAGTGAAGGGTTGTCTTTATTGATGATTGAGTACAAGCATATATAGCCCCGAGGGGACGCATTCAACAGACGCGATGGTTCGGAGAGACATGAGCGAACAGTCGTGTCCCTCGTACATGATTCTCCATAATTAACACATGGGTTAATTAAACTCAACACGCCCAACGTGCTAGGGGCTTCACTTCCAGAGGCGGAGTTGGAGGAGGCACAAGGCTAGTGGCAGTTGGTAAAGTGATTGCATTCTTTGTAGCTAAGATTATTTGATTATTGCTGAGAGCTGACCCTAGGTACCAGTTGGTGCATGGTGTCAGCAGAAGTAGTATCTGTAGCTGCCAGTTCTTGGCAGCAGTGATAGGCAAAAGTTGTGGCAAAAAAAGAAGTTATCCTTCAATTTAGCTTTCAAAAGACTGTTAGAACTCCTGCTTTGTTATAATCCTACCTTTGGAAGAAAGCGCCCATTTCTACGGAAGAATTACTTGGAACAAGGACATAATGCTGAAATGAAAGAACAAAACACAGAACTGGACATGAGATAGTACAAAAATCAGTACAAAGTATTTCTACAAGATTAGTACAAAATATTTAATATATATGGTTTGGGCCGGCTAATACTTGTTGTAATTCACCTGAAAATACTTTGTAAATGTAGATCAAATTTATATAGAAAAGATAGCAATGTCTACAATACAAGTCAATATCATTATATTGATCACTAAATATATTTTCATACTGTATTTATTTGTATTAGAACTATTGATATTTTCTATAAATTTGATCAAACTTTACAAAGAAAAATTGGCATTCACTTGTTTTATAATAGAGAGAGTACACCCATTCACCTCAATCTACAAAAACTTCCATTCACCAGTATGGATGTTCTTTTTTCCTAGCCAATGGACAAATAACTAAAGTCCATCTGATGACCAAGGTGCATTGTCCCGAGCTGCTGTTTCCTCGGATGACCAAGGGAATTTTGCTGGCGGCTGAAGCCAGTGTGATGTGAGTTTGCTGGGCATGGAAAAAGTCATTCCGGATATTGCCTGCTTTGTGCCACAAAAACGCTATGACAATGTAGTGTGGGCATCTCATGTTCCTGTCAATGTTTCGTCACGCTTTATATATAAAGCAATGATCAACAACAATCTGATACAAACGCACGCCGCCACAACACACACACACACAATGCACGATACATAGGCGTTGATCGCAGCAACATTCGCGAAGAAACGAAGTCGCATACGATGAACCGTGGGCTCCAAGACAGCGCCTTCGGGAAGGATACGACATCGGAGCGCCGCCACCGCTTGATCCGTGGATCCGAGTTCCCCCTGGAGCAGCACGACGGGCAGTGAGAACCGCGACGACGCCTTCAAGAAGGGAACGAGCTTCGCTGCCGCCGATCCATCCGAAGATGGAACAGTTTTTCACCCCGGCTAACACTCACCGCCATCGAATGCCCCACCCCAGCTACCACGCCACCCACACGGCCATGGCCACCGGGTAACACCATGCCACGGGCTCTGCCCATGAGCATCGCGCTACCACCACCAGGGTCGTCGCCCCAGCATCCAAGACCTTTACACCACCTCACCCAAGATACGCCGCTACCCCAACCAAAGAGACAAGTGGAAAGATCCCGCCTTACACACCCTTGGGCAGCCTCCAACGCCGAGACCCAAAAGGCCGGCCAAAATTGGCCTCCATCAACCCGTCCTGCAGCACCGGGCGCGAGACGAGCTCGGTCCTACGGCACCATGTGCGAGACAAGCTCGGTCCCGCTGCACCGTGCACGAGACGAGCTCGGTCCTGCTACACCGTGCACGGGACGAGGTCAATCCTGCCGCACCGGGTGTGAGACGAGCGATGGACCATAGCTGGGAGAAGGACAACCATTCGACCAAGTAACGTCCGGGCGATGAGGAGAGGAAGTGAAGGCTGACACAAGTCTACTACGGACGAACTGATGCCGGAACATGCCAGCCGCCGCCGCAGTCGACCTGCCAAGCCGTCGTGGAGCCACCCACGGCCGAGGGAGCAGCCACGCTGGGCCAGTACCCAACCCGCACCGCCTGACGAGCTCGAAGCACAGGAGTCGTCGGGCACACACAACCACTAGCACGACCGGCAGCCGCAACCACCAGCTGACCCCAACCGGGGGCCAGGACCAGGCCATCGACGACCAGCCTAACCACCACATCGGACCCCACCAGCGCCCGCAGCCACCGGAGGTGGCCGGCCCACTCCGCCACAGCCCATGCCGCTTGCGAAACAACAGCTGGAGGAGATGCCCCATCCCAAATCTGATCTGGCCACCCCTCCGCACCACCCCGAGCACACCCCGCCGCCACAGAACACCGCTAGCCCTCCCATGCCACGGGCAGAACCCACCCTGCTGCCAAGGAAGCCCAGGCGCCGCCGAGCAGCCCAGATGCCGCGCTTCCCCGGTCCAGCAACGCGCCTCCATGCAAGGACACCAGCCCACGCCGATCTCCACCGCGCCAAGGAGAGAAGAGGCCGCCGCCAGCACCTACCGGGCTTAGAGGTCAATTTTTCTTTTCTGTCTATTGTTGTGTTTTGATATGTGCCCAGGTTAATGGTATCTTTGAGTTCCCTAGCAATTATGTCCTGGTTGTTGAACTAAAAATTTCAGAACACCGAGAAATTTCAAATGCAAATGTAACAAGATGGCAAGATTTCACATTTCAGAGGCCCTGATGTTGGCAAGGCCACTAACCTTGATTGTGATATTCTATTGTATTCTTACTATATTCCTACTCCTGTTACTTAAGGAAGTGTTTTATGTGCAGATTAGTAATGATTGGGCTGCCTTCCTTTTTCATTTTATCAACTTGATTGTGAGATGTTAATTTTATGTGGTTGCTTGTGACAACATGACATCCATAATTAGGTCCTTCCATATCTTAATTTTATTTATATTCAAAAAATAAAAGCAATATAAAAAGATAGCACCTATACATCTTAATGTTATTATATCACGGTAACAAAAGCAATAAAAAATGTAACACCTATAATTAGTAAATTAAAAGCATCTATGCGTCCTCACAATTACTACAACCAAATAGTATAAATTGCCTCCACGATAAAACAAATATTCCAATCAATAACTACAAAATTAACATCTCCTCTACAAGTAGTGTATGTACCTAAGATAATCTACCGTACCCAGAGCAAATAATTGGTTTCCAATGTCCCTCTCATCTCTAGTTCCTGATCTGATTTACAATTTCAGATTGCAAATCAATATAAGGCCTTCTACTGATTTGAGCATCTATGAATTATTGAGTCATCTAGGGAAAGAACCAAGGTGATTCGGATTGAGAGCGCCTGTTGAATACTCCTTAGCAACAGAACAGACATCAAGAATAGGAGGGAAACATTTATGTGGTTGGCGGTGGCTTCGCCGATGCCAGTGTCAGTTTCGCTACCGGGGCATCTGTTGGGGAACGTAGCAGAATTTTAAAATTTTCTACGCATCACCAAGATCTATCTATGGAGTCATCTAGCAATGAGGGAGAGAGGAGTGCATCTACATACCCTTGTAGATCACGAGCGAAAGCGTTCAAGAGAACGGGGTTGATGGAGTCGTACTCGTCGTGATCCAAATCACCGAAGATCCTAGCGCCGAACGGACGGCACCTACGCATTCAACACACGTACGGAGCGAGGACGTCTCCCGTGCCTTGATCTAGCAAGGAGGAGGGAGAGGTTGAGGAAGAGGGCTCCAACAGCAGCACGACGGCGTGGTGGTGGTGAAGCTGCAGTACGCCGGCAGGGCTTCGCCAAGCTCTTACGGAGGAGGAGAGGTGTTGGGAAAGGGAGGGGCTGCGCCTTGGATGTTGTGTGCAGCCCTCCCCTTGCCCCTCTATTTATAGGGGAAGGAGGAAGGGGGCCGGCCCCCTCTAGATGAGATCTAGAGGGGGGCGGCGGCCAAGGGGAGGGGGCTTGCCCCCCAAGCAAGGGGGGCGCCCCCTTTAGGGTTTCCCCCCCAACCCTAGGCGCATGGGCCCAAGGGGGGGATGCGGCCAGCCCATGTAGGGCTGGTTCCCTTTACTCTACAGCCCATTAGGCCCTCCGAGAGAGATGGCCCCTCCAGGTGGACCCCCGGAACCCGTCCGGTGGCCCCGGTACAATGCCGATATGCCCCCGAACCTTTCCGGTGACCGTATGACAACTTCCTACATATAAATCTTCACCTCCGGACCATTCCGGAACTCCTCGTGACGTCCGGGATCTCATCCGGGACTCCGAACAACATTCGGTAATTACATACAAGTCTTCCTAACAACCCTAGCGTCACCGAACCTTAAGTGTGTAGACCCTACGGGTTTGGGAGACATGCAGACATGACCGAGACGACTCTCCGGTCAATAACCAACAGCGGGATCTGGATACCCATGTTGGCTCCCACATGCTCCTCGATGATCTCATCGGATGAACCACGATGTCGAGGATTCAATCAATCCGTATACAATTCCCTTTGTCAATCTGTACGTTACTTGCCCGAGACTCGATCGTGGTATCCCAATACCTTGTTCAGTCTCGTTACCGGCAAGTCACTTTACTCGTACCGTAATGCATGATCCCGTGATCAACCACTTGATCACATTGAGCTCATTATGATGATGCATTACCGAGTGGGCCCAGAGATACCTCTCCGTCATACGGAGTGACAAATCCCAGTCTCGATTCGTGCCAACCCAACAGACACTTTCGGAGATACCTGTAATGTACCTTTATAGTCACCCACTTACGTTGTGACGTTTGGCACACCCAAGGAACTCCTACGGTATCCGGGAGTTGCACAATCTCATGGTCTAAGGAAATGATACTTGACATTCAGAAAAGCTACAGCAAACGAACTACACGATCTTTGAGCTATGCTTAGGATTGGGTCTTGTCCATCACATCATTCTGCTAATGATGTGATCCCGTTATCAATGACATCCAATGTCCATAGTCAGGAAACCATGACTATCTTTTGATCAACGAGCTAGTCAACTAGAGGCTCACTAGGGACGTGTTGTGGTCTATGTATTCACACATGTATTACGATTTCCGGATAACACAATTATAGCATGAACAATAGACAATTATCATGAACAAAGAAATATAATAATAACAATTTTATTATTGCCTCTAGGGCATATTTCCAACAGTCTCCCACTTGCACTAGAGTCAATATTCTAGTTACATTGTGATGAATCGAACACCCATGCAGTTCTGGTGTTGATCATGTTTTGCTCTAGGGAGAGGTTTAGTCAACGGATCTGCCACATTCAAGTCCGTATGTACTTTACAAATCTCTATGTCTCCATTTTGAACACTTTCACGAATGGAGTTGAAGCGACGCTTGATATGCCTGGTCTTCCTATGAAACCTGGGCTCCTTGGCAAGGGCAATAGCTCCAGTGTTGTCATACAAGAGAGTCATCGGGCCCGACGCATTGGGTATGACTCCTAGGTCGGTAATGAACTCCTTCACCCAGACTGCTTCTTGTGTTGCCTCCGAGGCTGCCATGTACTCCGCTTCACATGTAGATCCCGCCACAACGCTTTGCTTGCAACTGCACCAGCTTACTGCCCCACGATTCAAAATATACACGTATCCGGTTTGTGACTTAGAGTCATCCAGATCTGTGTCGAAGCTAGCATCGACGTAACCCTTTACGACGAGATCTTCGTCACCTCCATAAACGAGAAACATTTCCTTAGTCCTTTTCAGGTACTTCAGGATATTCTTGACCGTTGTCCAGTGTTCCATGCCGGGATTACTTTGGTACCTTCCTACCAAACTTACGGCAAGGTTTACATCAGGTCTGGTACACAACATAGCATACATGATAGACCCTATGGCTGAGGCATAGGGGACGACACTCATCTTTTCTCTATCTTCTGCCGTGGTCGGGCATTGAGCCGTGCTCAATCTCTTACCTTGCAATACAGGCAAGAACCCCTTCTTTGACTGATCCATTTTGAACTTCTTCAATATCTTGTCAAGGTACGTACTCTGTGAAAGACCAATGAGGCGTCTCGATCTATCTCTATAGATCTTGATGCCTAATATATAAGCAGCTTCTCCAAGGTCCTTCATTGAAAAACACTTGTTCAAGTAGGCCTTTATGCTTTCCAAGAATTCTATATCATTTCCCATCAACAGTATGTCATCCACATACAATATGAGAAATGCTACAGAGCTGCCACTCACTTTCTTTTAAATGCAGGCTTCTCCATAAGTCTGCATAAAGCCAAACGCTTTGATCATCTCATCAAAACGAATGTTCCAACTCCGAGATGCTTGCACCAGCCCATAAATCGAGCGTTGGAGCTTGCACACCTTGTCAGCATTCTTAGGATCGACAAAACCTTCTGGCTGCATCATATACAATTCTTCCTTAAGGAAACCATTAAGGAATGCCGTTTTGACGTCCATTTGCCATATCTCATAATCATAGAATGCGGCAATTGCTAACATGATTCAGACGGACTTCAGCTTCGCTACGGGTGAGAAAGTCTCATCGTAGTCAACCCCTTGAACTTGTCGATAACCCTTAGCGACAAGCCGAGCTTTATAGATGGTCACATTACCATCCGCGTCTGTCTTCTTCTTAAAGATCCATTTATTTTCTATGGCTCGCCGATCAACGGGCAAGTCAGTCAAAGTCCATACTTCGTTTTCATACATGGATCCTATCTCGGATTTCATGGCTTCCAGCCATTTGTTGGAATCCGGGCCTGCCATCGCTTCTTCATAGTTCGAAGGTTCACCGTTGTCTAACAACATGATTTCCAAGACAGGGTTGCCGTAGCACTCTGGTGCGGAACGTGTCCTTGTGAACCTACGAAGTTCAGTAGCAACTTGATCTGAAGTTTCATGATCATCATCATCAACTTCCTCTCTAGTCGGTGCAGGCACCTTAGGAACATTTTCTTGAGCTACGCCACTTACCGGTTCAAGAGGTAATACTTCATCAAGTTCTACCTTCCTCCCACTTATTTCTTTTGAGAGAAACTCTTTCTCTAGAAAGGACCCATTCTTGGCAACAAAGATCTTGCCTTCGGATCTGAGGTAGAAGGTATACCCAATAGTTTCTTTAGGGTATCCTATGAAGACGCATTTTTCCGACTTGGGTTCGAGCTTTTCAGGTTGAAGTTTCTTGACATAAGCATCGCATCCCCAAACTTTTAGAAACGACAGCTTAGGTTTCTTCCCAAACCATAATTCATACGGTGTCGTCTCAACGGATTTTGACGGAGCCCTATTTAAAGTGAATGCGGCAGTCTCTAAAGCATAGCCCCAAAATGACAGCGGTAAATCGGTAAGAGACATCATAGATCGCACCATATCTAATAGAGTGCGATTACGACGTTCGAACACACCATTACGCTGAGGTGTTCCAGGCGGCGTGAGTTGTGAAACTATTCCACATTTTCTTAAGTGTGTGCCAAATTCGTGACTCAAGTATTCTCCCCCACGATCTGATCGCAAGAACTTGATTTTCCTGTCACATTGATTCTCAACCTCACTCTGAAATTCCTTGAACTTTTCAAAGGTCTCGGACTTGTGTTTCATTAAGTAGACATACCCATATCTACTCAAGTCATCAGTGAGGGTGAGAACATAACGATAGCCACCGCGAGCCTCAACACTCATTGGACCGCACACATCAGTATGTATGATTTCTAATAAGTTGGTTGCTCGCTCCATTGTTCCTGAGAATGGAGTCTTGGTCATTTTACCCATGAGGCATGGTTCGCACGTGTCAAATGATTCGTAATCAAGAGACTCTAAAAGTCCATCTGCATGGAGCTTCTTCATGCGTTTGACACCTATGTGACCAAGGCGGCAGTGCACAAGTATGTGGGACTATCATTATCAACCTTACATCTTTTGGTATTCACACTATGTATATGTGTAGCATTACGCTCGAGATTCCTTAAGAATAAACCATTCACCATCGGAGCATGACCATAAAACATATCTCTCATATAAATAGAACAACCATTATTCTTGGATTTAAATGAGTAGCCATATCGAATTAAACGAGATCCTGATACAATGTTCATGCTCAAAGCTGGCACTAAATAACAATTATTGAGGTTTAAAACTAATCCCGTAGGTAAATGCAGAGGCAGCGTGCCGGCGGCGATCACATCGACCTTGGAACCATTCCCGACACGCATCGTCACCTCGTCCTTCGCCAGTCTCTGCTTATTCCGCAGCTCCTGCTTTGAGTTACAAATGTGAGCAACCGCACTGGTATCAAATACCCAGGAGCTACTACGAGTACTGGTAAGGTACACATCAATTACATGTATATCACATATACCTTTCGTGTTGCCGGCCTTCTTGTCCGCTAACTATTTGGGGCAGTTCCGCTTCCAGTGACCACTTCCCTTGCAATAAAAACACTCAGTCTCGGGCTTGGGCCCATTCTTTGGCTTCTTCCCGGCAGCTTGCTTACCGGGCGTGGCAACTCCCTTGCCATCCTTCTTGAAGTTCTTCTTACCCTTGCCTTTCTTGAACTTGGTGGTTTTATTCACCATCAACACTTGATGTTCCTTTTTGACTTCTACCTCTGCTGATTTCAGCATTGAATATACCTCAGGAATGGTCTTTTCCATCCCCTGCATATTGAAGTTCATCACAAAGCTCTTGTAGCTCGGTGGAAGCAACTGAAGGATTATGTCAATGACCGCGTCATCCGGGAGATTAACTCCCAGCTGAGTCAAGCAGTTATGCAACCCAGACATTTTGAGTATGTGCTCACTGACAGAACTATTTTCCTCCATCTTACAGCTGAAGAACTTGTCAGAGACTTCATATCTCTCGACCCGGGCATGAGCTTGAAAAACCATTTTCAGCTCTTTGAACAGCTCATATGCTCCGTGTCTCTCAAAACGCTTTTGGAGCCCCGGTTCTAAGCTGTAAAGCATGCCGCACTGAATGAGGGAGTAATCATCAGCACGTGACTGCCAAGCGTTCATAACGTCTTGGTTCTATGGGACGGGTGCGTCACCTAGCGGTGCTTCTAGGACATAATCTTTCTTGGCAGCTATGAGGATGATCCTCAGGTTCCGGACCCAGTCCGTATAGTTGTTGCCATCGTCTTTTAGCTTGGTTTTCTCTAGGAACGCATTGAAGTTGAGGACAACGTGGGCCATTTGATCTACAAGACATATTGTAAAGATTTTAGACTAAGTTCATGATAATTAAGTTCATCTAATCAAATTATTCAATGAACTCCCACTCAGATAGACATCCCTCCAGTCATCTAAGTATAATATGATCCGAGTTAACTAGGCCGTGTCCGATCATCACGTGAGACGGACTAGTCAACATCGGTGAACATCTTCATGTTGATCGTATCTTCTATACGACTCATGCTCGACCTTTCGGTCTTCTGTGTTCCGAGGCCATGTCTGTACATGCTAGGCTTGTCAAGTCAACCTAAGTGTATTGCGTGTGTAAATCTGGCTTACACCCATTGTATTCGAACGTTAGAATCTATCACACCCGATCATCACGTGGTGCTTCGAAACAACGAACCTTCGCAACGGTGCACAGTTAGGGGAACACTTTCTTGAAATTATTTCGAGGGATCATCTTATTTAAGTTACCGTCGTTCTAAGCAAATAAGATGCAAAACATGATAAACATCACATGCAATCAAATAGTGACATGGTATGGCCAATATCATTTGCTCCTTTTGATCTCCATCTTTGGGGCTCCATGATCATCGTTGTCACCGGCATGACACCATGATCTCCATCATCATGATCTCCATCATCGTGTCTTCTTGAAGTTGTCTCGTCATCTATTACTTCTACTACTATGGCTAACGCTTTAGCAATAAAGTAAACTAATTACATGACGTTTATGTTGACACGCAGGTCATAAATAAATAAAGACAACTCCTATGGCTCCTGCCGGTTGTCATACTCATCGACATGCAAGTCGTGATTCCTATTACAAGAACATGATCATCTCATACATCACATATATCATTCATCACATCCTTTGGCCATATCACATCACAAAACACTTGCTGCAAAAACAAGTTAGACGTCCTCTAATTGTTGTTGCAAGTTTTTATGTGGCTGCTATAGGATTCTAGCAAGAACGTTTCTTACCTACGCCAAAACCACAACGTGAATTGCCAATTTCTATTTACCCTTCATAAGGACCCTGTTCATCAAATCCGATCCGACTAAAGTGGGAGAGACAGACACCTGCCAGCCACCTTATGCAACTAGTGCATGTCAGTCGGTGGAACCGGTCTCACGTAAGCGTACGTGTAAGGTTGGTCCGGGCCGCTTCATCCCACAATGCCGCCGAATCAAGATAAGACTAGTAACGGCAAGAAAATTGACAATATCGACGCCCACAACTGCTTTCTGTTCTACTCGTGCATAGTAACTACGCATAGACCTAGCTCATGATGCCTGTTGGGGAACGTAGCAGAATTTTAAAATTTTCTATGCATCACCAAGATCTATCTATGGAGTCATCTAGCAACGAGGGAGAGAGGAGTGCATCTACATACCCTTGTAGATCACGAGCAGAAGTGTTCAAGAGAACGGGGTTGATGGAGTCGTACTCGTCGTGATCCAAATCACCGAAGATCCTAGCGCCGAACGGACGGCACCTCCGCGTTCAACACACGTACGGAGCGAGGACGTCTCCCGCGCCTTGATCCAGCAAGGAGGAGGGAGAGGTTGAGGAAGAGGGCTCCAACAGCAGCACGACGGCGTGGTGGTGGTGAAGCTGCAGTACTCCGGCAGGGCTTCGCCAAGCTCTTACGGAGGAGGAGAGGTGTTGGGGAGGGGAGGGGCTGCGCCTTGGATGTTGTATGCAGCCCTCCCCTTGCCCCTCTATTTATAGGGGAAGGAGGAAGGGGCCGGCCCCCTCTAGATGAGATCTAGAGGGGGCGGCGGCCAAGGGGAGGGGGCTTGCCCCCCAAGCAAGGGGGCGCCCCCTTTAGGGTTTCCCCCCCCCCAACCCTAGGCGGCATGGGCTGGTTTCCTTTCCTCTACAGCCCATTAGGCCCTACGAGAGAGGTGGCCCCTCCCGGTGGACCCCCGAAACCCCTCTGGTGGCCCCGGTACAATACCGATATGCCCCCGAACCTTTCCGGTGACCGTATGACAACTTCCCATACATATAAATCTTCACCTCCGGACCATTCCGGAACTCCTCGTGATGTCCGGAGATCTCATCCGGGACTCCGAACAACATTTCGGTAATTACATACAAGTCTTCCTAACAACCCTAGCGTCACCGAACCTTAAGTGTGTAGACCCTACGGGTTCGGGAGACATGCAGACATGACCGAGATGACTCTCCGGTCAATAACCAACAGCGGGATCTGGATACCCATGTTGGCTCCCACATGCTCCTCGATGATCTCATCGGATGAACCACGATGTCGAGGATTCAATCAATCCGTATACAATTCCCTTTGTCAATTAATCCGTATACAATTCCCTTTGTCAATTGGTACGTTACTTGCCCGAGACTCGATCGTTGGTATCCCAATACCTTGTTCAGTCTTGTTACCAGCAAGTCACTTTACTCGTACCGTAATGCATGATCCCGTGATCAACCACTTGATCACATTGAGCTCATTATGATGATGCATTACCGAGTGGGCCCAGAGATACCTCTCCGTCATACGGAGTGACAAATCCCAGTCTCGATTCGTGCCAACCCAATAGACACTTTCGGAGATACCTGTAATGTACCTTTATAGTCACCCAGTTACGTTGTGACGTTTGGCACACCCAAGGCACTCCTATGGTATCCGGGAGTTGCACAATCTCATGGTCTAAGGAAATGATACTTGACATTCAGAAAAGCTACAGCAAACGAACTACACGATCTTTGAGCTATGCTTAGGATTGGGTCTTGTCCATCACATCATTCTGCTAATGATGTGATCCCGTTATCAATGACATCCAATGTCCATAGTCAGGAAACCATGACTATGTTTTGATCAACGAGCTAGTCAACTAGAGGCTCACTAGGGACGTGTTGTGGTCTATGTATTCACACATGTATTACGATTTCCGGATAACACAATTATAGCATGAACAATAGAAAATTACCATGAACAAAGAAATATAATAATAACCATTTTATTATTGCCTCTAGGGCATATTTCCAACAGCATCTTCATGTTTAGGTGCTTCCATTGCAGCTTTTGGTGGTTCCATTGCGGCTTTTGGTGATTCCATTGCAGCTTTCGGTGATTTATTCTTCTCATCATGCGGGTCTAGCTCTGTTTCATGATGTAGTTGCTCCGTGCTTTGTTGGGCAAGATCTGGCTGGTTCGCCTTTGAGCACTGTCGGTGTCAAAACCGGCGGATCTCGGGTAGGGGGTCCTGAACTGTGCGTCTAGGCCGGATGGTAACAGGAGGCAGGGGCACGATGTTTTACCCAGGTTCAGGCCCTCTTGATGGAAGTAAAACCCTACGTCCTGCTTTATTAATATTGATGATATGGGTAGTACAAGAGTAGATCTACCACAAGATCAGAGAGGCTAAACCCTAGAAGCTAGCCTATGGTATGATTGTATGTTATGGTTGTTGTCCTACGGACTAAAACCCTTCGGTTTATATAGACACCGGAGAGGGTTAGGGTTACACAAGGTCGGTTACAAAGGAGGAGATGTCCATATACGTATTGCCTAGCTTGCCTTCCACGCCAAGTAGAGTCCCATCCGGACACGAGATGAAGTCTTCAATCTTGTATCTTCACAGTCTAATAGTCCGGCCAATGGAGATAGTCCGGCTGTCCAGAGACCCCCTAATCTAGGACTCCCTCAGTAGCCCCTGAACCAGGCTTCAATGACGATGAGTCCGGCGCGCAGTATTGTCTTCGGCATTGCAAGGCGGGTTCCTTCTCCGAATACATCACAGAAGAATTTGAATACGAGGATAGTGTCCGACCCTACAAAATAAGTTCCACATTCCACCGTAGAGAGAATAATATTTTCGCAGATCTAATTTGCAGGCTTGTTTTGGCAGCATGACGTTATGCCATGGCCCGGTGATTATTCGAACCGTTTCTTTTAACCAGCCCCGCACATAACGCGAGGCAGTTTTTCGACACGTCTTGTCAAAGCAGAGATTGTGTCCCCTTATTACGGGATTCTCATCAATACGGGCGTGGGTAACCCAACTGCGCCATCAATTGTGGCGCTTGGGGGATAAGCGAGTTTTACCAGGCAAGTGGGGACGCTTAGTTTCGTCCGCCCATATAAAGGGATAAGGATTCACCTTTCTATCCATGCCTTCTTCCTCCTTTGCTCATCCGTTTCCGCACACTCGAGCTCTAGCGCCCAAGTCCTCACTTCCACCTCAACCTTCTCCAACCATGTCCGGAGCGGGAGGCAAGTGGATGGTCTCCTCCGTCACGGAGGGAGACATCAAGAAACTGAGGAGAGCCGGATACCTGCCTGACGACATCGCGCACCAGCTCCCAGATGAGGGGCAGCTCATCCCCACCCCCAGGCCCCATGAGAGGGTGGTATTCCTCACCCATTTCCTCCACGGACTGGGATTCCCTCTCCATCCCTTCGTCCGGGGGCTCATGTTTTATTACGGCCTGGATTTCCACGACCTGGCCCCGAACTTCATCCTCAACATCTCGGCGTTTATCATCGTGTGCGAGGCCTTCCTCCGCATCAAGCCCCACTTCGGCTTATGGATGAAGACCTTCAATGTCAAGCCGAAGGTGGTGGGCGGCCGCCAGGCGGAGTGCGGAGGCGCCATGGTGGGCAAGATTCCCAACATAACATGGCTCGAGGGCTCCTTTGTGGAAACCATAAAGGGGTGGCAATTGGGGTGGTTCTATATCACCGAGCCACGCGACCCCGCATGGGTAGCGGCCCCCGAGTTCCGATCTGGCATCCCCATGCGGCTCACCTCCTGGAAAGAGAAGGGCCTATCTTGGGGTAGTTCGAAAGAGCTGACCGGACTCCAAACATGTATTCAAAACATGGTGGACAAGAAGCTCAAGCTTGTCAACATAGTCCAGGTTATGCTCATCCGCCGGATACTCCCGTGCCAACAACGGGAGTTCACCTTGTGGGAGTTCAATCTGGCGCAGCACCGAACTCTGAACAGGCTCTTCGACACGACTCATGAAGACGCCTGGAGGGTGCTGTTCAAAAGTGTCGAGGTCTCTCCCCCTATTACTGAGGATCACGGATTCAGCGCGAAGCGCCAAGCCAGTGCGGTAAGCTGCTTTACCTTTCACAGGATACTTATTTTTTATATAGATTGACTCTATGCAGGATCTAAACTCCCGTACCTTTGATAGGACTGGCAGAAGATGGCCGGACAGATCGACTGTCTGGCTCCTTTGCCCGAAGGCCCCGCAGACGCTCTTCTGGCGAAGATGCTGACTCCGGCCCCTTATAAGGTGCCCGAGAAGACCAAGAATGCCAAGGGAACCCGAAAGAGTTCCCGACGCCAGGCGTCGTCGGACTCACCGTCCGATGACTCTGCGGCGCACTCTTCCCCCGAAGACGAGGAAGAAGAAGAAGAAGATTCTCCCCCACCGACTGGGGGAGACAAGAAAAGGAAGGCCGCCCCAACTGGGGAGGCCGAAGGGTCCGAGAAGGGAAGGACTCTCCTTCCGGACAGTTCCACCACCGCCGACGAAGGCGAAGGCGAGTGGTTGCCCAGGGTCAAGCCCCCGGGGGGATCGTAAGTATTCGGATACGAGAGTAACTCCTAGGATTCCTTTGTCGCACTGCTTTTTCTAACGCTGAACGCAATTATGCAGGCCGCCACGAGGCAGTATCGATGTATCGTCGGACGGCTCCTTGGGCTTGTCAGACATGGATAGCGATCCAGTCCCGACCGCCACCTCCCCTCATCCTGCCGACGACGCCGAGGTGTTGTCTCAAGAGGCACCGGATCGAGGGGAGACAGTCCTGGAGGCGCCTCAAGGCGACCTTCCAGACTCCGGGAGCCGCAGGGACGGGGCCCCCGAGAGCTCCGAGTTCGGCCCTTAGCCGAACACCGTGCCGGATCCTCCAGCAGTTCCGGGCTCGGGCAGGCAGCCTCCTTCTAAGAGGGGAAAGACGCCTGTGCCGGTGACCTCTGTCCATCCAGAGGCACCGGACAATCTGCTGGAAGCGCTTCGCAGCGCTTCCATCGACGAGGAGCACCGCACTATCATGAGTGCGGTGATCCAGAAGGTTCAGTCCACCAGCGGATTGACTGAAGCCTGTGCCAGTCTTCTAACAGGCTTCGAGGTAAGTGTTTTAAAATGTAGTAGAAATATTACCGCATAGACAGTAGCCCCTGATGCTTTGTTCGGTGTTCACAAAGAAAAGCCGAACAAAGGATCAAATAATATCGCAGGAGTCTAATATAAGTATGTCAATATGCGTATGCAGGCTTCGCTGCTGGCGTCCGCCGCACTAACTGCGGAGGTCGCCGTACTGAAGCAGGACCTCGAGGGGTCCAAGAAAGAGCTCGGCCTTGCCAAGAGGCAGCTCGAGGAGAACAAGGGTAAGTAATAGCCCGTCTATAGATATGTATATATAAAAAAGGACGCGATTGCAAAATGACAGGATCCTTGTATGTTTGCCAGGGGCCACGACCGAGGTGGCGACCCTGAAGCAAGCGCTGACCAAGGCCGAAGATACAGCGGCCAAGGAGCGCACCGAGCGAGAGAAGCAGGAGGCTCGGGTGGGCGAGGTGCAGCAAGAGCTCTAGGCTCTTGTGGCGAAGCACGAGGCGTTGGAGCTTGACTCCAAGACGCGGGAGTCTAAGCTTGCCCGCGGCCCTCGAGAGTGTGAAAAGTGCCAAGGCCGAAGCCCAAAAGGCCATCCAATAGATCGACGCGATGAAGAAGATAGCGGCGGGTAAGGCTTTCTATATGCAAAGCAAGCATGTAAAAGTAAATTACCTATTACTTACCCGGATCCGGAGCTCTTCAGGAGCATTCGCAGATTTGCCCCGCAGTGTGTCCGATGCCGCACAATTTTACCAGGCCGAGGACGGAAGCTCGACGGAGAAGCTATTCTGGTCTCAGTATGCTGAGGCCGAACATCCGGTGCCAATGAGCGACCAGCTGAAGCAGATGGTCGAGCTACATAAGGCGGCCGATCAGACCATGAAGAGCTTTATAGTCCGGTTGTGGCCTGGCGACACCCTTCGGACAGCTTCTTCAGCCTGGTGAGGCGGCTTGTGGATGCCTGCCCACGGCTGGAGGTCGTCAAGCGATCCGTCTGCATTGAAGGTGCACGCCGGGCTTTCGCCCGTGTGAAATTGCAGTGGGTCAAACTAGACGCCGTGAAGCTGATCAAGGAGGGGCCGCCGGAGGGCAAGGAGCACCGCCACCCCGAGATGTACTACGAGGGTGTTCTGTTGGGTGCCCGTCTTATCGTGGATGAGTGTTCAAAAGATGTAATATTTGAGTAAACTCGCTCGTTTTATCCTGTATTTATGAAACTTGTTTCATATGCGCTATGCAATGCTTGTTGGAATTTAAAATATTACCTTCTGTTTGGCTGTTTATCCAATCTGAGAGATGGCTGGTCCTCGGCTTCTGCCCCATGCCACGAGTGCTGGGGTGTTCGGGATAAACCTGAGCACTCTTGTTCCCATGTTCGGGTCCTTCGAGGGAGGTGCTCAGCACAACGAACAAGGAAACCGGACTAATAATGCCTTATCACTCTCACTTAGCCATAGAATTCTATAATTTTAAATTTCGACGAAGCCCCTGGTATTCGGAAGGCCGAATTCGGGGCGCGATACACGCCTGTAAGCCGGACTGGGCCGGCCCCTCGCCCTAAGCGGCATAAGTCTTTAGGGACTCGAAAAACCTCGCCGAACAGCGACCAGTCTCTCGCCTTATCATGACAGTCAGTTTTAGCTTTCTCTACTGAGGTGCTCAGCCCGGCAGAACCGGGGCACAATTGCAGTAGTTCTCCTAGCGCTACCTTAGCCGATAGAGCGGAACGTAAGGTACCAAAACATAGGAGCCGGGCAAACCCAACATTTGACCAAAGACATGATTCGGAGCTGATGCATATAATGCTATAAGTTCGGGGTGCCGCACTTGTGAAAGTGTTCGGACTTTTCACACCGCATTATGGGGTACGTAAGCCCCTGGTGTATTGGCCGTACCAGAGTGTACGGTTGCAAGGCGTCATTAATGAACACATAGATATATATATATAACAAGAATGCGATAATAGTCGTAATGTCATGCATTATTTATTAAAAAATTGCGTTAAAGCAGAGTGATACAGATAGTGCGATAAGCAAAGAGTAGGACTATGTCCCTTCCAAGGGCAAGCTGAGGAATGATATTAAATTGAATATTTCACTCGTTACTATAATCAACCTGGGAATTCCGTGGTATAACGTAGATGTCTGCCTCCTTGGTTGCTGCATCATGTGTTCGGCAACAGTGCTGTCGGACAGTGTTTCCAGAGATTAAGGTCCTGAAAGAAAAAAGAAAAATAACCGAACGGGAAGCCCCTAGTGCGGTTTAGGCCGCGTTTTCGGGCATGCCGCAGTTGTGCCCCCCTCCCCACCTGTGCCCATGGTATTTTTAATGCGTAATTATGTACGCGCGGCACGAATATCACCGTTGGGCTGGGATTGGGGTGGCCGCCGTATTGCTACGCGAGCTCAGATCGCGCGAGGAGGTCTATTTGCCGATTGCCCTGAGCGCGCTTGAAGGTGTCCGGGCTTTGAAACGCCGAACTGGTTGATTGCCTTGAGAGGCTGCTTTGCGCGTCTGCTACGAGGGCCGCGGTGTGCTCCTCTGTTCGGAGAGAGCGCTCTGTGTTTCCATTGACTGTAATAACTCCGCGAGGTCCTGGCATCTTGAGCTTGAGGTATGCATAATGCGGTACCGCATTGAATCTAGCAAATGCGGTTCGCCCAAGAAGCGCGTCATAACCACTGCGGAATGGGACTATATCGAAGATTAACTCTTCGCTTCGGAAGTTATCCGGGGATCCGAAGACCACTTCCAGTGTAATTGAGCCTGTGCAATGGGCCTCTACGCCTGGAATGACGCCCTTAAAGGTCGTTTTTGTGGGTTTGATCCTTGAGGGGTCTATACCCATTTTGCGCACTGTGTCCTGATAAAGCAGGTTCAGGCTGCTGCCGCCGTCCATAAGGACTCGAGTGAGGTGAAATCCGTCGATGATTGGGTCTAGGACCAGTGCGGCAAATCCGCCATGACGGATACTAGTGGGGTGGTCCCTGCGATCGAAGGTGATTGGACAGGAGGACCAAGGGTTGAACTTTGGGGTGACTGGCTCCAACGCATATACGTCCTTGAGCACACGCTTCCGCTCCCTCTTGGGGATGTGGGTTGTGTATATCATGTTTACCGTCCGCACTTGCGGGGGAAACCTCTTATGTCCTCTAGTGTGCGGCTGCCGGGGCTCCTCCTCGTCATCACTATGCGGCCCCTTGTCCTTGTTTTCGGCAATTAACTTGCCGGCCTACTTGAACACCCAACAATCCCTGTTGGTGTGATTGGCTGGCTTGTGTGGGGTGCCGTGTATTTGACATGAGCGATCGAGTATACGGTCCAAGCTGGACGGACTCGGCGTACTTTGTTTGCATGGCTTTTTCTGCTGACCGGGTTTAGAGCCTTTGAATCTGGCATTGACTGCCATATCCTCAGTATTTTCGCTGTTAATGCGACGCTTATGCTTGTTGCGACGTGACCTGCTATTGCCTTCCTTGGTATCTGAGGTACCATGGTTCTTTGATATGTTATTACTGCAAGCCAGCCAGCTGTCTTCTCCCGCACAAAAGCGGGTCATGAGCGTCGTGAGAGCTGCCATAGATTTCGGCTTTTCCTGACCAAGGTGCCGGGCTAGACACTCGTCTCGGATGTTGTGCTTGAAAGCCGCTAAGGCCTCTGCACCCGGACAGTCGACGATTTGATTTTTCTTTGTAAGGAACCGAGTCCAGAATTGCTTGGCCGACTCTTCTGGATGCTGAATTATGTGGCTTAAATCATCGGCGTCCGGTGGTCGCACATAAGTGCCCTAAAAGTTGTCGAGGAATGCGGCTTCCAGATCTTCCCAACAGCTAATGGAGTCCGCTGGCAAGCTGTTAAGCCAATGCCGCGCTGGTCCTTTGAGCTTTAGTGGGAGGTATTTGATGGCGTGTAAGCCATCGCCACGGGCCATGTGGATGTGGAGGAGGAAATCCTCAATCCATACTGCGGGATCTGTTGTGCCATCGTATGATTCAATATTTACAGGTTTGAAACCTTCTGGGAATTGATGTTCCATTACTTCGTCTGTGAAGCAGAAGGGGTGTGCGGCGCCTCTGTATTGGGCTATATCGCGACGCAGCTCTAATGGGTCTTGCCCGCTGTGTTCGGCCCGGCCGGATTTGCTTTTACTGTATCTGGCGTGACGTTTGTCGTCTCGTAGAGTGGTGCGCCCTCATGATCCATAGATCGATCTTGAATGCTTTGCCTTGTCCTCCAATATGTCTCGCAGGTCTGGCGTATCTCCCCATGCCTTTTTATTTGAATGGCGTTGGGGTGGAGGCTGAGCCTTTGGCTGGAATGCCTCTCTATCGCGGCCACGAGGTGGCCGATCAGCCGTATCATACGCTTCTTCCTCCAGTCGGGGTAGTAACCTGCGCCTTGGGTGACTCTTGGAAGGACGCTCGAGTTTATATTCCTCGGCCGCAAGGACTTCAGTCCATTTGTCAGCTAGCAGATCTTGATCAGCTTGAAGCTGCTGCTGCTTTTTCTTCAGGCTATTTGTCGTGGCCATAAGCCGACGCTTGAAGCGCTCTTGTTCGCGGGATCCTCTAGTACGGCGAATTCATCGTCGTTGAGGTTTGCCTCGTCTTCGAAGGGGGTGTAATTGTCATCCTCCTCCTCTCCATCTGCCGCTCTCTCAGGAGAGCTGGCTCCTTCATCCTCCTGCTCTAAATCTTGCTGGAGGGGGTTGTTGTTGTCTTCAGCACTATCCGGAGTGTTATTATCTCCTGTGCCGGTATCACCACTTTTGCTTTGGCGGGACTTAGAGCGGCGCCGCTGACGTCGGCGCTTGGGTTGCTTCTTGGAGGGGTCATCCTCCGCTATCTCGTCGCCATTGCCTTCGTTGGGTGTATCCACCATGTATATGTCGTATGACGAGGTGGCTTTCCAGTGCCCTATAGGTGGTGGTTCATGTTCGTCTCCTACATCGTCGTCCATACCGTCGATGTCTTCGGATTCGAAGTCAAGCATGTCGGTTAAATCATCGATAGTGGCTATGAAGTGGGTGGTGGGTGGGCGTCGAATTTCTTCGTCGTCCGCATCCCAATCCTGTTGGCCATAATCCGACCAGGGCTCTCCTGACAAAGAGAGAGACCTTAGTGAATTCAGGATGTCACCAAAGGGCGAGTGCTGAAAGATATCCGTGGCGGTGAATTCCATGACCGGCGCCCAATCGGATACGATTGGCAGGGGCGCGGATGGTTCGGAGTCAGAAAAAGAGTCCGGCACCTTGGAGTCACGGGCTGCGCAGGGGATTATGCTGGTGTTTGGCTCAATCGCCGTTGAGACTGCAGCCCCTGAGGCGGTGTCTAACCACCCGTCCTTGATTGGCGCAGTTGGCTCTGAGCTAAGGGTCGGAGCTGATGCGGGCGCGGCCTCTGGGGTACTGTTCGGCGGCAGAGCTAGGTCATACCCATCACGACAGTGCGGCGCGCCCAGCTGTGGCTCGAATCCGTCGAAGATCAAGTCTCCGCGGACGTCGGCCGTGTAATTCAAACTTCCAAATATGACCTGATGGCCAGGGGCGTAGCTTTCAATCTGCTCCAGATGGCCAAGCGAATTAGCCCGCAGTGCAAAGCCGCCGAATACGAAGATCTGTCTAGGGAGAAAAGTCTCACCCTGGACCGCATCGCTATCGATGATAGTAGGAGCCATCAAGCCTAACGGCGACGACACAGAGGAACTCTCAATGAAAGCACCAATGTCGGTGTCAAAACCGGCGGATCTCGGGTAGGGGGTCCCGAACTATGCGTCTAGGCCGGATGGTAATAGGAGGCAGGGGACACGATGCTTTACCCAGGTTCGGGCCCTCTTGATGGAAGTAAAACCCTACGTCCTGCTTGATTAATATTGATGATATGAGTAGTACAAGAGTAGATCTACCACAAGATCAGAGAGGCTAAACCCTAGAACCTAGCCTATGGTATGATTGTATGTTATGGTTGTTGTCCTACGGACTAAAACCCTTCGTTTTATATAGACACCGGAGAGGGTTAGGGTTACACAAGGTCGGTTACAAAGGAGGAGATATCCATATACGTATTGCCTAGCTTGCCTTCCACGCCAAGTAGAGTCCCATCCGGACACGAGACGAAGTCTTCAATCTTGTATCTTCATAGTCTAACAGTCCGGCCAATGGAGATAGTCCGGCTGTCCGGAGACCCCCTAATCCAGGACTCCCTCAAGCACTCACTGGCTTTCTCACCGCCTGTCAATCTGAAGACACTGTAAACCGCGATTTGGGAAAACAACATGGTGAAGTGTCATGTAGTTGAAGTTCGCATGACACCACTAAGGAAAACAAGAACATACATATCATCAACAGAACCATTCTTTTCTTTCTAAAATATAAGAAAATAACCATTCTTTTCTTTCTAAAATATAAGAATTACATCGCAAATAACGATGAGATAGTGTGCTACCAATACTACATATATTGATTTTGGATATGAATATATTGTTTATATGTACCAATTTTATATAATCATATATTGATTGGTAAATTTAATATTTATATTAGAGGCCATGATTTTATTTTCGGCATGGCCTCCTGAAATCTCAGGATCGACCATGTTCACCAGAATCTCCTTCATCACATAACCAAACGCTGCCATAGTGTTTCATTCATATGAAGGCACTGATCACATCCATGCGATCGGTACTCATTTTCACCTCCGGCATGTCCTATATACCTAAGAGAATGGTCACCACTAACTTATCTCAACATGCAAGCATGTCACACGATCATATAATTATGGATGGGATAAGGCCAACCTCAACATGCAACCATGCATAAGAAAAGACCCACCACAACATGCAACCATGCATGGAAAACTATTTTCATTCTATTCTATTTATATTCAATAAATATTTTACAACTATGTATAATCAAATATAATAAGTCATACGTATTTTTTAATCACATGTTATTAATCTAAATGTTTCTATTCTACACAATCAAATCAGAGGCTAAAGTTAATGCCTTAACGATGGCAATTACCTCAAGAATAGAAGGTGATGTTGAACCATCATAGCAAGTTCCCGAGGCGCCTAGTAAGACTCCATGGTCATGCTCCTTTGTTCAAAGTTTTGGCTAGCCCTCCTATCCACATTGATTTTGTTTTTTAATAGAGGCAAAAGTTTGTCCTTTTTCACTGATTATGAAGATAGTTTGTCTGGTTAATTGGCGGAAAACCGAGCAAAAACCAACACATCCGGGGCCAAGCCCACACAACGACTGAAACAGTCAGCAAAGATCACGCCCATGCAAGCCACAACAAGTCAATCCACGAAACCACATGCAGATTACTCCCAAAAATAAAGAACATCGGAGAAGGGAACACTTTCTAGGGACTAACATTTTATCGGGTTGTCCCTCACAGAGGCACTTACCAACTAGTTGACACTCTTCATCTTTTTTCCATTGACAAGATGACAAAACCCTTGGTGATCGAAGGCGTAGCAAGAGGCCTTTGATCAGCTTGGTGAAGACATATAGAGTGTCCTCGCCCTCGTTCGCAAAAGTGTAACCCTTTGCCACAAACAACACTTCGTCAGAGGTAGCAAAAGCAAGGCTGAGAGCATAGGCAACTTTGTAAAAGAAGGCCATTGGCCCGACCGGATGCAAGTTCCTCAGTAGACTCCATGGGACCAATTAACCCTGAAGGCAAAAACTTGGCATTGTCACCATCCTCCTCAGTACCCTGGCCCCCCATCTTTTGCCAGTTGCGATGCCTACACCGCAAGCATCGACCCCTACATATCACTAGACACCTTTGCCCGCTCCAATAAGCTGGTCGCACGAGCCAACCATAGGTAATACACATGGATCTTGACCATACCAGTCATGCACAACTCCAATGCCCCTTCTCTCTTCCTCCTTGCTGATCATACTACCGTGTACAAAATAATACAAGCATGTGTGTGGAGAGCGGTGATTGAAATTCTTCTTCATGAATGGCCCGACGTCACGCCCATCGCACGACCTAGAGCGTGACCAGCACCCAAAGGAGCTCATCCTAAGATAGCGTCGTGCACAAACCAATGGGCCAAAACGTTTGCTACCGGTGTCTCATTCATAGTGATCTTACCAAACATCTTGGAGTCCATTAGATACCACATGTTTGCCATATTACACTAACAAAGAGTGCCTCCAGCAGTCCAGGCATTACACGACAAGCATGCTGCAGATGACATCATGTTCCTGTGGTATCTAACCTCCCTGTTCGGCAGAGAGGCCCGGGGCGGAGGGCCATGCAAATTTATACAAGCAATTTCCCCGGAACTTTGACTACCCGTAGATTCTTCTAGAAATACCTCTCACTCAAGGAATTAGATGACTACGAAAAGTGTTCGAGCCAATCTTTGCGATTCATTTTCGTCTACATGATCATGTGGTAGACCGTGCGCAGACCGGGTGGAGAAGATTCAATTCTTCGCATACTGCCATGCCAAAAAAATCAGTCTACACCACATGGTTGATTGGTATATTGTGTATAATTTCAGCATCCATTGGTTAATAGTGCTCATTCAATATTGAGACACCGAACTTCTTAATTCCTCTTGAACATAATTGCAACTATCATCGAGGGATCCACTTGTCTAGCAAAACATTAGTTGGGTCGCCATCACCAAGTCCTCCAGACTAAATCCTGACAGAGTATGTCACAACCTTCAAATGCCTCTCCAAATTTGAGACGGCATGTGTTCCCAATTTATATGCTTCAAGAAACTCCTACGACAAGAAATAAATGGCCTTCAACATGCATGCAAAAAATGATTGAGGTTGTTGCGTAATAAGCCATGCATGGCCAAGGAAGCCAGGTTGAACATATCGATGTCCCTGAAGCCCATGCCACCCATATGTTCATCCATAGTCCTAGTCTTCCATGATAACCACATAGTTTTCCTCCTTCTTCGCATTGCCTCAACGAAAGTTCCTGATGAGATATGCAGTATGCTAACAAAGTTCCCATGACAACTTGAAACAAGCCATCGAGTCTGTGGGGATAGCCTATGCAACAGACAGTGAAAATCTCCTTACTAGCTGAAGCTATCACCTCCTAGGCTAGGAGCGAATGGTCTTGATGTTTCACTTGCCCGCTTTCAAATTTTCCTTCTCAAGTTTCTACAAAGTTTTAACTTATGACAAAACTAGCATTTATTGTATGTATTTTAAAATGAAGTATGTATATATTTGTCGAACCAACCGTGAAAAGAAAGGGGCACGGCTATTTGCTGCTTGCTGCGAGCCCTACCACGGCTCGCCTGGAGGGAGCACATATTGGGCCCGCCGAGAAACTGCGTCGCATCAACATGCTGACGTCATGTAATTTGTTTTGTTGTTTTTCCTCCGCTTTCTATTCATATTTTTGTTTTTTTGCTTATTTTTTACTTTTGTTGTATTTCGAAATATATACAATTTATATATTTTTTTAAATGAGAATCTTGCATTAGAAAAATGTAACACATGTACAGTAATATGTTTCTAATGTATATGGAAAATGTACAATGTCAATCAAAAAATGTACGTGACATTTAAAAAAATATTCGTACATTGTAAACAAATGTTCATGTAATTAAAAATATATCCACAGATTAAGAAGATGTAAGTAAAATGAAAAATGCCCACAAGTTTCAAAAATGTGTTTGTGCAATTTCAAAAAATGTTTGCATAGTTCAAAAAAGTGATTTTATCATTTTTTCCAATGTATATTTAAAAAGTTCTTAACCTGTATTCGTAAAAATAAAAACATGTTTTTGGAAAAAAATATTAAATAGGTATTCTAAAAATGTGAATCATTTTTTAAATGATTTATATGTATTAGAAAAATGTGCAACGTGTATGAAAAATATAGGCATTTAAACATGTATTAAAAAAATGTAAGTATTGTATCTGAAATTGTTAAACGTGTATAGAAAATGTTCCTAACATATATAAAAATAATGTACAATGCGTGAAAAATATAGACATGTTTTGAAAAAAGAAAAAGGAAGGAAAAACCAAAGAAACCCATAGAAATTCAGTGAAAACAAAAAACCAAGAAAACGAAGGAAAAACGAGACCAAAAGGAAAAAAAAGGAAGGAAACGGAATAACCAAAAACTGCGAAAGGAAAAAGAAAAGGAAAAAGGAAAACAGAAAAGCATAAAAGCCAGAGAAAAGCCATGTAGAACTGGGCTACAAATAGTGGGAAAAAAACAAAGTGGCGCCGTCCTGCTTGTTGGGCCGGCCTGCTAGTGCCCCGCAGTAGGCGATTCATAGCCCTGGCGAAAAGAAAGACGGGCCCGGACCTTTGCAGAGTCGAACCCCGACGCGTGTGGTGTAGCCCCTTGCTCCAGAGACAAAAGCGCTGCGTTTCTTCCATCTCCGTCCACCTTCGACGTCACCCAGCTCCGCACCTTCTCGTCGCTCGTCGGCGCTCCGGCCTACCCTCCCGTCAGGAGTTAATTTGGTCCGAGTCGGAGGGCAGCGTCGACGCGTCGTGAACCCCCCGACGAAAACAAATTAGCCCTAAAACGTGGATTGCTCGCCCCAAATCTCTGCGATCTCCACAGGTTGGCCCCTGTCATTAAGCTTACTAAACCATGATGGCGCGTGTTGCCGTGCCCGTCTATTTTGACTGTAGAATGGTAGGAACTTGTGTAAATATAAAGAGACAAAAGCAACATAGATGAAAATAATATATTAAAAGGGTAAAATAGTCTGAAAAAGTTTTTTCACGTAATTTTTTTATTTTGTTTTGAAGCGTTGGTAGTCTGGTAAGTAGCAACTAACAACACAGAGAAAAATACTAAGGTAGGGCATGTTATTTCCATTTCAGTTTGTAGCTTATGGCTACTTCCAAATGAAAAGGTCAAAAAATAACTTGACATAATAATAGAACACATCTAACAGTTAATAGCGGTAACCTGAATAAAAATATGTAGGAAACCGCAAAAGTTATAAATTCATGAATTGACGAAACATCGATATACAGATTAACCCTGCTAAAGGCACCGGATGAAATCTATGCTCTTCTTAAGTGGCGTAGTACACACTGCAAGACATGTCACATAATTGTTGAATCTAACTTCCAAAGCTGAAATTACATGCATGCATGCATCCCTAATCAATGATCATCGTACTAATTTCCAAACTAAAAGAAAAACATGGATGATTATTCTTATATTTCAGAAAGTCAAAGTTATATATGTAAATGCTTCATCTTTGGTTTCTAACGTCACCTTAGATTGACATTGACTTAAATTCTTTTCCTATGTCTTGCAACAGACCCTGCAAAGATATGCACAACGTATCAGGTAAAGTCATTCCTTACACAAGCTAGGAGTGTCTAGTTATCTCAAGAAGAAAAGTGTCTATGGTTGGAAAACAAAAACTCACCCATGAAACTGTCATGCTTCTTCATTAAGCATGGCGCATATCTTACCTATAATTGAACTGTAAGAAGTTAAAGAAATAAAGTACACTCTGTAACAAAATGTAAGACGTTTTTATGCCCTATGCAAAACAAAAAAAAGTCTTGCATTTTGGTACAGAGGATGTAGCTTTCATGTGCAAAAATCCATGCAATGTTTTGGAGGTAAATCTGAACTTAAATGGGATTAGGGAAGCATTGCATGACCTCTCAGCAGATCAAAACCTATATATCTTCCTTACAACTCTGCTTGCATTAGCGTTTAGTTGATGAGTTCAACGCCTACATGTCTACAGGCTACAGTACTTCCGCAAATGATTCTGAAGCATTTGAAAAATAGAGGAAGAAAAACATGCACATGACGTGAGCATATACATGCAATAGATTCAGAAGGGCCTTCATTTTTAGTAAGAAGCTTCTGAAGAGCCTAATGTTTTGTAAATGTCTAGTAAGAGGCGGGCATTAATTTACTTAAAAAATTAATTAATAGACAATAGTACTACCCAGTAATAAATTTGTGGTTCAATATAACCTTAACAATTGATCTATTATGGATTCTGGATTAAGCATTGCCTAAAAACTCAAAAAAGAATCATATTTAGTTTATCCTTGCTGAAGATAGTTGGAAAAAAGTAGTTAGTGAATCAACAGTTTAGTTTATAGTTAACATATTTACTCCAGTGCCCATGCATCATCTACGGCAGCTGAAGGTTTGTGAATAGGCAAATTTTAACTATGCATGGTGAAGCAAAATCTGCAGGAACTCCCGGTGAGTAACATTACTCAAGGAATTGTTCTAAATAACCTTATCATACAGATATCGATGAATTCTTAATCCCAAGATTCATATATATTTGCTTCTGTTAGCACACTGAATGATGTGCAGTAGCGCAACAAAAGCAACATAGGGAACCTACGGGTATTATAATCTCACTCAAAATGTTGGCAAGGATGCATCCTGGTGCCCTTTTATGATGCATAGTTATCAATTAAGCGAACAATCATAGTTTCACCATCCCTAACCTTTAATATCATGTAACACTAACAAGTTGTGCATAATTTGAGCAGACATACAATTTACAAATGCAAATATTCAATAATTGCTACAGAAAACGAAACATACCTGTCTCAGGTATCTTTATTTTTATGGTCATCACAACAAATCATACATTATTATATTTCCTCATCACTTCACCACGCCTTGCAAAAATAACCAGAGTTGTTCCATCAGTAAAAGGCAACGTCGTGGGGCCATGGTCGAGAAGATAACTTATTCGGCTCTTAAAAAAAGCTTGCTTGTGTCTCTCCTTGCTCAATAAGTCCCTTATAACAATACATTTTCAGTGTCTCAATCTTTGTATCAGTATCACCCTATGATGTAAGTACTTATAAGATCAAGAGATGTAGTTAATAAAGAAAATCCAAAAAACTGAGGATGATGAACAAGACAAATTTAATGCAGGACCACCCTTACTTTTGGCAACGAATAATCATTTTCTTGAATTATTATATCCAACAATACATTCAGCAGAAATTGGGCAAGTCGTTACAAGTGTTAATAAAAGCCTGACTAAAAGAGATAAACTTAGTAACCATTTTGCCAGTTACAGTTTGAGTAATAAAGTTAATACCAAAATCAGTGACCTGTGTTTCCTAGATGATAGAAGGACTAATATTACCTTTAAGTATGTTTCGAGAAGTGCCTTGATCGACTATGGAACATCAGCAACGAATTTCAGCAAGTACGGGGAGGAGCAATAGGGGTGGTGACACTTGAGCCTCCTTGAAGCGGGTGAGGATTTAGGGCACCCCAGGGAAGATGATGGCTTGACCTTTTGCCCCTGAAAAGAGGAAAAAGAGGGGAGGCGTGAGACCTAGGAACACGAGAGGAGAGAGGTCATCAAGAGGGGGTGGGAGCTCGGAGGCGGGCATCACCTAGGGAGACTACTCGAAGGCGCACAATGTTTCGCCGAGATCGGGAGGGGAGGAGAGGGGAGGGGATGGGAGGGGTCGGGCAGGATGATTGATTAAGGAGCGAGGTGCGGGGAGGGTAGCATCGCCCGGACCCCAGAGTCGTCGCATATTTTTAGAAAGAATCCCTACTAATCTTGATGACTTATGCAGGTTCATGGCCTTTATACTTTGTGGTTTGCAACCGATGGACCTTCGAGACAAGAAATACCGCCGTGTGAAGATAAATATGTGAATCTGAAGGACATGCGCGTTACAGGATTCAAAGGGGCGAGAGGCCAAGCTGAATTCCTTATGTATGTGGTTGAAAATGCTCCTGCAATAGAGGCCCTAATTGTAGATACAGCTCAAAGGCTAACTGATGCTTGGGATCCAGAGGAACCAACCCCTAGAATAGATAGTGCTGCTCTTAATATGGTTAGAGGTCCTCTCCTTAAGAGACTCCCACCGAATGCAAATATTTTACTTGTTTAAGACATACATACATTGTTGTATATATATGTAACTGCAGAATGTAGAGTAGTCTTTTTTTGCGGATACGCAAAGCTTGCGTATCATTCGTTGATAGAAGTTGAAATGAGAATACATAGGGGGGTACATCACATGGCACAACCAAAGGTGGCATAAACATGGTGCCCGAAGCAGAGTGACATGGAATGGTCAGCCCAAAGAGGAGCTACAACACAACGCTAGACTACCCACTTAGCCAGCCCAACAGAAACAACCCTAACCAAGACGATGCCCCAACACTCGGAATCGAGTACCAGACACGGCACGAGCAAGCAAGAGGACGCCTTCATGAAGGGGAAAGACGCCGTGACGCCGCCGTTGCCTGATCCCAGGAACTGGATATGGGGTTTCCCCCGACGCTCGAAGAGGGCTCGAAGAATAGGCCGTGGCAGCTCATCCAAGAAGGGTACGGCACCTGCAGGTGTCGCCGCTGCCAGAATCAAGCAGGGATTTTGCCCTAGCCAATGTCCAAACAATCCCAAAGCCATCCGAACTGGATCCAAATACGAGGGCATGTCGTAAGCTGGGACCGCCAATGCCGGAAACGAAACTATGCCACCGGAAGCGCGAGCATTGGACCTGGCAGGGGAAGGGCAAGGCAAGGGGTGGCAGTAGAGGTTGGAGATGCGACGACGAAACATACAGGCGAACGCAGTCGGCAAGTTGACGAGCCAGGATCCGGAGAACGCAGACCTAGATCAGTGAAGCCGGAGCAGCCAAAACACCGGCGAATCCATGTAGCCGGAAAGAGCGCAGCTTCAAGAGCACCGGGCCATAGCCGCTGTGGAGGAACCCCGACAAGATGGACCCTGGAAAACGCAGGTTCAAGCCAACCGGGATCGTAACAGGGAAGCCAAAATCCATCGTGTGCAGGCCGCCGCATCGAAGATGAGAGAATCCACACCACCACCGAGCAGAAAGGTTGCAGCCCCGCGTGGATCCAGAAAGGGGCCACCTGCAGCACCATCAACGGAGTACTCATCAGCGAGAGGCGCCGCGCATGGCCACGGCCGGCCCGTGTGCACAGGACAGAGAAGGGAGCGCCCAATGCACAGCCAGCGTGTCACGCCCACAGAATCCCTCTGCCGTGACCCCCATGGACAGATCCGTCGAGCTCGCGCGTTTAGCCAGGGAGAAGACACGACCGGGGATAGGAGAGCCAACCGGCGAGTGGCACCACCGCGCATAGAGGAGCTCCACAGCGAAACCACCCCGCACCAACGGGAGGCCATGCCCCGCCTGAAGACGCTGTATGAGGCTGGAATGCCCCGCCGCCATGACGCCAGCCTCCTTGGGCATGCCCGGACTTCGCCGGCGACCCTCTGGCGGCGGCCACGCAAGGGAGGTGGATCTGTGGCGCGGCCAGCGGGGTTGCTCTGGTTTCCCCCGAGTCGCCAGGGAGGTGGCGTAATTGTTCTTTATCTGTTAAATTGATAATCCATCAATCGTAAAACTAAGAGCAGCAATGTTGATTTACATATGACAATAGTCTTTGAAGAAAGTAACACGAGGAGAGAAGAACTACAACAGTACAGCTACCAGAGTAAGGGTTTTCGCTAGAGAACTCCCCCGACAGCTCAATTGGCTTCTTTGTTGATAAAGGTCAATATATTACCAAGTACAATCGGTCTATGCAACAACACAATGTATGGAGTAGTCAAGACATCCAGATTACACACATCCAAATCATCAAAGAACGGAAAATAAAAGTACATGGCCCCCAAAAGCCATGCCAAAGCGATCACCAACAACCACCGTCGTTGGAAGCACCCTATGTTACGAGAAAGATTCCTCAACAATGACGGCTGAAGGGAACAACGTGCGAGCACCGCAACTACCAAATTACAAATCTCGTGGTGTTTCACCCAAGAAGGAATTTCAAGCAATCTCCACACAATTCCTTGAATGATGGAATGCCATGGAAACACCAGCATGTAGATACAACCAATTAATGAAAAAAAATCTCTCAGGGCAATGATCACTTCGGGAGGCAATTGCTCATTGAATTTCTCGGCGAATGCATCCAGCATGTATGTGGTGACATCGTCACCATCCACCTTTGGTGCTGGAGCAGCCGTCGCACGAGCAGCAGGGTGCTTGACCCTCGTCAGCGAGAGCCCTCCAGTCTTGGAGATCCTCACACTAGCCATCGTTTTCCTATGCCTCACCCTCTACAGTGAGATCCCTCCAGCCTTTGAGATCCTCACCCTAGCCAAGGTTTTCCTGTGCCTGGCCCTCTATAGCGAGCCTCCGAGATCCTCACACCAGCCAATGTTTTCCTTCGAGCTGTCGGTGGCCTGTGTGGAGATGAAGCCGACGAGGCACCCCCCCCCCCCCCCCCCCCCCCCCCCCCCCCCCCCCCCCCCCCCCCCCCCCCCCCCCCCCCCCCCCCCCCCCGACTCCTCTCCCAAGCTCCCCTGATGGCCTCGCCCGTCGAAGTTGGGAAGGAAGAAGAGGTTGGGATACCTCTGTTCATAGTCGGTTTAGGTTGTCGTCTAGGTTAGGTTTCGCCCTTCTGGTGGTTCTTGGCACAATGCTATTGACTGGAGTTATGCTGTCGGGGTGGAGGCTTCGAGAGCTCACAAGCGGCGTCCAGTGGCCCCAACCGCCGTGGTATGCATCGCCTCCATGGTGAAGGAAAGGAGAATATGGCAGATCTAAGCTCATGGTGGTGGCGACTGGAACTGCTGTAGGTGCTCCTCCCATTCACCCCATGTCGTCGGTGATCTTTACAAGGGGTATTACTTAATTAGTAATTTTGCCCTAGGATTAAGATGATCCGAAAAGCAAAATTGTTCTCCTCAATGAGACAAAAGTTTATGTTGAGAACTTTTTTAAAAAACCATCTTGAGGATTGCGAGCGAAAACCCGGTGTCAACACAAGCCTAATTAACTTTGTCGTAACTCCTGCGGCGCCCGAGCTTCGTTTTGAGTTGCCTTTATATCCATCTTGATGATGGCTATCCAATGATGCCTCTAAAACTTTACTTTTGACTTAATTTCCACTAGAATCAAGCCATTGTTTGAGTTCTTTCTCATTTCGTATGTTCCTCGTGTCACTTTTTAAGCGCTCAACAAATGTCAAGCTCCAGGTTTTCTTTTGCCGGGAAAGAGACATGCATGGTCGTCACATGCATAACCATGATGATCAGTAGCTCTACACATTTTTGCCGCTATACAATACAGAGAATTAATGGTCCGGACTCCCGACATGCTGACACTGACGGTTAGCCCGCGCCGGTGGTCGGCGGCGCCGCGCGGCAGAGCGGGCAGCTCGTCCGCTGCCGCAGCCAGTCGTCGACGCACCGCTGGTGGAACACATGCCGGCACCCCGGCAGCCGGCGGAGCTCGTCGCCGTCCGCGTAGTCCGCCAGGCACACCGCGCACGTCGTGCCATCCTCGCCTGTTGTGGCCCTGGAATACACCATGGTCGGGAACGCAGCCAGGGCGGCCTCGTCGATCCCTGCCGTGGCAGCGGACCGGTCACCACCTTGCTCCACGCCCACGTCGACCCTTGGCAGCGACGGCGACCGCGACGCACGGTTCACCCGCCGCCGGTTTGAGCAGACGAAGGTGAAGACGGAGAGCACGGCGAGCACGGCCACGGAGGCGCCGATCAGCAGCACGGTGGAGTTGGACATGGTGGTCACAGCATGTACAACCTCATCGCCCGTGCTACACATAATATACTATCCATACTTAATCCCTACTTAATTTGTGAGGCCGGCCACGTCAAGGTCAAGATCAAATGAGATCTCCAGCTTTCGCCCTACATGTATATACTGCCAACGGATTAGCACAAAATTAGCGGTAATGCCCAAGCTAATTTGACTCTCACCGTTTCCCCGTCAATTCGTTGCTTGTTGCATATGTGCGTCGATCACTCAGGATCATAAAGTGGCATATTTCGCGTTTTGCAAACTAGTGCACTTTTGTTGAGGGACTAAGACTAAGAGCATCTCTAGCAGACTCCTTAAAAGCGGTTAAATTCTTATAATTTTCATGTTTTGGTCAAAAAAATATCTATAACAGATCCTGTAAAAGTGGCCCTTTTCTTAAATATTTTAAAAGGCACCAAAAATCCACACCTGAGATCCATATATTTGAAGGCTTTGAAGGCCAAACTGAGGGTGGCCCTTATACCGATCAAACCTCGTCGGGTACTCCATTTGTAATATGTGCGTCGATCACTCAAGATCATATTTGTAGTCGTTTACGGCACATCAATATTAGGCAATATGCTCCCTCTGTAACATAATATTAACCAAAAAAAATGTCTTATACTATTATGTTACGGAGGGAGTATTATACTGCATGTTAATATTATTAAGCAAAACATAAATTCCATGTTAATATTAGATAGAACATAATTACTTGGTTAATGTTGATGTTGATATTAGACATGGTATTAATTATGGTGGCGGCAATGGTCGTTCGGTAGTCTGTAAGCCCCGATGTAATTTTTATTATATTTGAGGTGCTTGTATTTCCGGTGAATCTTTATAATAGATTTAATTGTTACTAAAAAAGTTAATGATGGGTGCTAAAACATGGTTAACACTAAACACCAGAACGACGTAGACCATTGCATAGATGTGGTTCAACGAGTCAGATTGATTGGATTTCCATAACTCGTTTCTTATATTGGTATAGATAGTGGCATATTTCACGTTTTGCTAACTAGTTTTCACAGTAAAAACTCTCTTATATTATGTAAAAATTAATAGACGGTACTTTTTTAGAATCAATAAACGGTGTACTTGAAAGCTATACAGTTTTTGTTTTTGACAATAATCTCCTCCTTTATTCATGTGTCATGATAGTAGCATCATATACAAGCATTGCGATGATAGCACTAGGAGCAGAATCCATCCATACTTCAAAAGGAGATGATTTAGCTAACCTAAGCTACTAAATTACTCTCTCTAAAGCAGTGATCATAGATTACAATTGATAGCATGTCTCTGCTACTATTAAAGAGGACTCTGTAGTCCTTTTGTTCGTTTCGTCACACCTTCACGAATCGTATGGTCCCACCTCCCATCGATTTTTTTCCAACAAAGAATCCCCATCGATTTTTTTCGAGCGAACCTTCCATTTGTCTGGGTTTTTTTTCTCGTCTTAGATCATTCCGTTTCATTCCCAACCTCCTTCTCGATCTGATTTTTCTTTCCAAACCCAACCCCATCTGATCAGGATCTACAAGAGGGGTTTCCTCCCGTCCCTTGTGCAGGCAATGGAAGAGAGGGGGGAGAGTGGAGGGGAGCGTGGTGGCCTCTGGGCCGTCACGCGAGAAAAGGAAAGGCGGCGACATGACAACCCGCTGCGTTGCCGCTGCTGCTTGCGTGCTCATTCCCCTCTCTTCATCCCTACCTTCAACTCGATCTTCGGTTGCCGTCATACGGCATATTGGCAAGTCTGGGTATAAGACATCATAGGAGGACAGGGAGAATATCACATGATACCACCATTCAAGTGATACCATGATACCAGTTTCAGAAATCCAATTATAGATGTGTCAAAAAAATTTGGAAATTTTTGCAAATGTTCATCACATATATGTCTACCTCCCCTAAAAAATTCAGATCAAAATGTGAAATAAACAAAGAGAAACAAAAAAAGAGAAATTCAACATGAATAGTGTCAATAAAGACAAAAGGATGAATAGTGTCGTCCCCAGTGTGCCCGCTCCCGGCGCCGTCTTGTACGTGGACAACTGCAGGCGGTGGTGGGGCTGACCCACGACAATGAAGCCGCATCCTTCGGAGCCTTTGGGGAGTTCAAGGGGTCATCACCGCGGACGACAATGGTGCGCGCGTTATTGTTCGGTTTCGGGATGGCCGCTCTCCATGGGGTTGTAGAGAATAACACGAGGGGCATGTTTAGTTGGTTGGATCATTTTTGGGGGTCTTTGGATGTGTGACTCAGTTGGGTCTGGCCGAGCTAATGCAGGACAAAAATCATGTTCTGCATATCGTTTGGTCGCCTGCATGTAGGTTGGCTATATTAGGGACCTGATTTCCCCCTGGTGTTTGGTTGCCCGCGTTGGACCGAGTTGATGCACTACATGGTGCTTGATTGTGCACGACATAAGTTGTGATCACCCCTTCTCAGTAGTGATGACCTTATCCATACATAATAGAATGCATCGTTTTAGTCCTAGCTAGGAAGTAAATGGCAATTCATCCTAGCTACTAACAAATAGCAGTAAACAGCATGCCATCAGGTCGTGCCATGCCGTCTGATAGAATGTTAGAATCATGAGCCGTTCCTTCACTACAAAAAATATGTCAACTTGTGACCTTCTGTTAGTGATCCTGGAAGAATTGATCATAGATCTATGACCATTTTAGACCAATTGGTCAAAAGTTGTTCGGGAGGCTCCAAAACCTAAACTATAACGACCATTTTGGTCAGAAAGATCGTAATTTCCTTACACGAAATGGTCATAAAGCAGATAGCATTGGTCTGTTGCCTTATTTCTAGCTGATCATGACCAATATAGATGGTCATAACCTTGTAAATTATGGTGGGTTGCTATGACTAGGCGCCACCTCATCAGTTTTGCCTATGTGTCATGTCCATGTGGCAGTTTTTGCCCTAGGTTGTGAAGCAACCTATATTTCTGTCATTCCCAAAATTCTCAAAAAAATCTCATAAATTCTTTGGGTCATATATTCATCAAATATGTAAAAATCCTTCCTTGCCTAGTTCAAAACTAATTCAACAATATTCATTTTCCTATTTTGTTCACGACAGCACTTTATGAAGAAAGTGCTATTTATATATTATTGATTGCCCTTGGAATTTTTGGGCACTCTTTCCTATCCAAATCATTACCGCATGACAAAATTCAGCTCCACTTGCCTAGCAAATCTTCCTTGGCAAATTTCCAAAGTTTTTGTCCACCTAGAAGCATTGTGAAGGAAGTACCTTTTTTATATATCGAAATGACATGAAATTTATATAGTTCCTTCATATGCCCAAATTATCACCCTCCTCCAAATTGCAGCTCAGTCAAATCATCTATGTGAGCCCAGGTTCAATTTATATTTTATGGCCAAATTGGCACGTTGCAAAGCAAGTGTTATCTAAACCCCTCCTATTACCCTCAAACTTTTCGGGCACTCTTCCATACCCAAATCATTTCCACATGATAATATTCAGCTCAATTTTCCTAGTAAATCTTTCTCAGGAAATTTTCAAAGTTTCTACCTCGAGAGAAGCTTTGTCAAGTAAGTACTAGCTAGGCTTACCCAAATGATCTGAAAATTTACCAGCGCATGACCATACCTATGTAACTTATCTACACCAATTTTTAGCTCATTTCATTCATCCAATCTCTCTCACTAGTTTTCCCAAGTTTCTGTCCATAGAAGAGAATTGTGAAGGAAGTACCACTTTGGCATTTCCAAATAGTATCCATTTTGTACAGTGGTTTCCTATGCCCAAATAACCATCCTCCACCTAATGCCAGCTCAATCCATTCATTATTTTGAGCCGAGCTTCAACATTCGTAGTTATGTCCAGTGTGGTAGTTCGCAAAGCAAGTACCACCTAGGCTCCTCCTTTTGAGCTGAAAATTTGTGAAGACGGTCTTCTTAATAACTGATTATCCTCAGCCAAAACTCACGCCCATTAGCCATGTACATTTCCCGTACCGCTAATCAAACACTTGGTTGAGCATCGATCGGTCTCCTCGTGAGAATCCTATGTTGTAATTGTCTTCCTAGCACCAACCTGGGGAGTGCCCAACCCACTAGACATGCCTAGGCCGCCCAGAACGCATGGCAACGCCACGGTCACGCGGTGACCACGCGGCGGGCATGCGAGTTTACGCGCTCTAGAGTTGGGGCCATCGGCCACTGCCCAAACCTCTACGTATCGCCACCAAACCATGTATTTATGATTAAATAGGTCCTTATGTAACTAGAAATGATTTTTGGAAAAAATAAATAGCAAACTATGAGGCAGCTGTAGTTCAAATTTGACCCGCTTCCTGCTGAATCGGTGTAAATTTGTCTTTTTCACGAGAGGTGGATCAAAAAAATTTACACCCAACCATTTTGTCAATTGTGCATTAAATATGGCCTAGTATTTTATAAAAATGATTTGGTCCAATTTTGCAACAATTATTTGGTAGTTCCTTCACAAAAAAACCTCCTTTTGGGCACTCGAAAAATGGAAAATGGTTTTTTCGTCCAACGAAAATGAAAACTTCCTTAGGCAACATTGTTTGCCATTCCAATATGCACCCTTGTGCACAATATGAGATCATTTGAACAAACTATGCCATGAATATGGCCATAAGATTGGTCATTTGGCTTGAAAGCCATTGACCTTCACACATGATAGCTCATTTTTTAGAACACTTTTTTAAAATAATTATCGTATTACAAGTTTATTATTTTTCCCGGAAACTTAATCACATATAATGAGACAATGCGAAGGTTTTCCAATTTTTTTGATTTTTTTTGAATTTTTTATGCCCGTTTCAAAATGTGGTCAAAACGGCGGGCTTGACCGTTCCTAGGTAGCGGTTGAATCTTGGAATTTTTTTTGGTGTTTCTCTGATTAAATAGATACTTATGTACCTATAAATGATTTTTGGAAAAAATAAAGAGCAAACTACGAGGTAGCTACAGTTCAAATTTGACCCGCTTCCAACTGAATCAGCGGGAATTTGTCTTTTTCACGAGAGGTGGATAAAAACTTTTTACAACCAACCATTTTGTTAATTGTGCATTAAATATGGCCTAGTATTTTAGAAAAACGATTTGGTCCAATTTTGCAACAAATATTTGGGAGGTCCTTCACAAAAAACCTCCTTTTGGGCACTCGGAAAATGGAAAATGGTTTTTTCGTCCGAAGAAAATGAAAACTCCCCAAATCAACATTGATTGCCATTCCAATATGCACCCTTGTGCACAATATGAGATCATTCCAAATAGATACTTATTTACCTAGAAATGATTTTTGTAAAAAAAATAAAGAGCAACCTATGAGGCAGCTGTAGTTCAAATTTGACCCGCTTCCAGCTGAATCGACGGGAATTTGTCTTTTTCACCAGAGGTGGATCAAAAATTTTGACACCCAACAATTTTTTCAATTGTGCATTAAATATGGCCTAGTATTTTATAAAATTGATTAGGTCCAATTTTGCAACAAATATATGGTAGGTCCTTCACAAAAAAACTCATTTCGGGCACTCGGAAAATGGAAAATGAATTTTCCGTGCAAAGAAAATGAAAACTCCCTTAGGCAACATTGTTTGGAATTCGAAGGTGCACCCTTGTGCACAATATGAGATCATTTGAACAAACTATGCCATGAATGTGGCCATAAGATTGATCATTTGGCTTAAAAGTCATGAATCTTCACACTTGATAGCTCATTTCTGAGAACACTTTTTAAAATAATTACTGTATTACAAGTTTATTATTTTTCCTGTAAACTTGGTCACATATAATGACACAATGCGAAGGTTTTCCAATTTTTTTGATTTTTTTGAATTTTTTATGCCCGTTTCAAAATGCGATCAAAACGGCGGGCTTGACCGTTCCTAGCTAGTGGTTGAATCTTGGAATTTTTTTGGTGTTTCTCTGATTAAATAGATACTTATGTACCTAGAAATGATTTTTGGGAAAAATAAAGAGCAAGCTATGAGGCAGCTGCAATTCAAATTTGACCCGCTTCCAACTGAATCAGCGGGAATTTGTCTTTTTCACCAGAAGTGGGTCAAATATTTTGACACCCAACCATTTGGTAAATTGTACATTAAACATGGTCTAGTTTTTTATAAAAAATATTTGGTACAATTTTGCAACAAATATTTGGTAAGTCCTTCACAAAATAAACTCATTTCGAGCACTCGAAAAATGGAAAACGAATTTTCCGTGCAAAGAAAATGAAAAATCCCTTAGGCAACATTGTTTGCCATTCCAATATGCACCCTTGTGCACAATATGAGATCATTTGAACAAACTATGCCATGAATGTGGCCATAAGATTGATCATCTGATTTGAAAGGCATTGATCTCCACACATGATAGCTCGTTTCTGAGAACACTTTTTTTAAAATAATTGCCGTATTACAAGTTTATTATTTTTGCTGGTAACTTGGCCACATATAATGACATAATGCGAAGGTTTTGCAATTTTTTGAATTTTTTTGAATTTTTTATGCTCGTTTCAAAATGTGGTCAAAACGGCGGGAATGACCGTTCCTAGCTAGTGGTTGAATCTTGAAATTTTTTTTGTGTTTCTATGATTAAATAGATACTTATGTACCTATAATTGATTTTTGAAAAAAATAAAGAGCAAACTACGAGGCAGCTGCAGTTCAAAATTGACCCGCTTCCAACTGAATCGGCAGAGATTTGTCTTTTTTACTAGAGGTGGATCAAAACTTTTTACACCCAACCATTTGGTCAATTGTGCATTAAATATATCCTAGTATTTTAGAAAATTGATTTGGTACCATTTTGCAACAAATATATGGTAGGTCATTCACAAAAAAACCTCATTTCGGGCACTCAAAAAATGGAAAATAAATTTTCCGTGTAAATAAAATGAAAAATTCCTTAGGCAACATTGTTTGCCATTCCAAGATTCAATCTGATGCAAAATATGATATATTTTGAACAAATTATGCCATTTCAAAATGCACCCTCGTGCAAAAAATACAAGAGAAACAAATAGAAAAACACAATTACATAAGCTTTGTTCTTATTGGTTGAAATGTTTGTGCCGTGGATCGATGACATGGCATCCATCCATCCATCCATCCCATTTAGCTAATGAAAAAATAGAAAGAAAGAAAAAGAACCCCCACCCCCGGGGCAGCCCAACCACCCAAACCCTATCCCCTCCCCAGATCCATCGTCGCCGCCCCCTTCTCCTCCCTCATCCCCTCCAACCACCCAAACCCTATCCCCTCCCCAGATCCAATCTCGCCGCCGGCCTCACTCTCCCCCCTCATCCTCTCCCGCTCGCGCACACTCCCCCGGCGGTGGTTCCTCCCCATTCCCCCCGCGGCTCCGACCATGGCCGCTGCCCTCGCGTCGCCGCGCACCGCGCGGCAGCTCGTTGACGCCCTCACCGCGCACCTCTCCCTCTACCACGCCGCCAACCCTAGCAGCCCCTCCCTCGCCCCCTCCCCTCCCCCACCCCGCGCACCGCGATCCTGCAGTGGCTGGCCGCGCTGCCGCCGCCGCGAAGAAGGACCAGGAGCCCGACCCCTACGACGGCCGCTAGTGGGTCGCCCTCTTCTTCGGTACGCAGACCGACACCGCCGAGGGATTCGCCAAGGTACGCGCATGCTCCTCCTCCCCCGCGCTGCTCCCGCTCGTCTGTCTGTCTTGTGCAAGGTGCCTAATAAGCTCTCCCTTCTATGCTCCTGCCGCCAGGCGCTCGCGGAGGAGGCCAAGGCGTGCTACGACAAGGCCATCTTCAAGGTGCTCGATCTGGTACGAACCTCGCCGCCGACGCTGCTTCTTTTTAAACCTCCTCCTCCCCCTCCCCTCAGCTCACACGATTGATTTGTCGGGATTCATGATGACTACGCCGCCGAGGACGAGGAGTACGATGAGAAGCTCAAGAAGGAGAACATCGCATTCTTCTTCCTCGCAACGTAAGGACCACCTGCAACTCTTACTGACTTCGTTATAGTAGGGAGCAGAAATCTTTAGTTAATCCATGACTTTTCAAAGACCTATTCCTTCTGCTGATCGTTTTATAGATGAGGTTGATTCTCTTTCAGAATACCATATCCATGGTTTGACAGTGGCGAATCGCTTTGACTACTCGTTTTACAGACATGGGTTGGTGTCTGAAGATTGCATTATCTTTTGCTTGTTTTATAGATCAGATTGATGCACAATGATTTTATTTCTTTGTCCAAACCCCAAATTTGACATGTCTGATATATATATACATACATATATATATATATATATATATATATTCTCAGGACCTTTTGTAAATCCTGATGGGCCATACTATGCAACACTAGTTTACTGCCAAAAGCTGTAATGTAATCTAATGACTGCTACGTTTTGTGCACGTACAAGTCGACTCTCTCCTTGAAAGCTATGGTCTTCTGGCAGTTGGTTGCTGCATCCAGTATTGATTTGTTTGTTGTCGCTTGCGCACACTAAAGAGAATCACTTACGCCGTGAAGCAACGTTTATAATATTGTTAGCATGTTCTATTAGTTCCAGAGAAAAAGCGAAATCCCAGCTCCGCCTGCTTCATGATCTATGATAAGTTCACTTGTGTAAGAATAAGGCAGCATTTAAGCAATGGGTAGCAGTATCCACAAAACTAAATATTCTGTTCGTTTTCTTGTGTTCTTGACTGCTTGTGTATTGTTACAGGTGAGGAAGAACCAGCTGCTGACGGGCGAGGGCATGGGGTACCTGGAGGCCAAGCACCACCTACTGCTGAGCATTGAGTTCAATCCATTACTAGGATTCTTGTTGTTTGTCTTTGAACAATGCTTGCGTTTTAGCTACTGCCACTTTGAGCTGCTGTAGCTTGTAGTTATCAATTCCAGCTGGGTTTACATATTGCATTTCTGGAGCAGTAGATCGACATTTCTAAGTTCTTTTGTTATATAAGATGAACAAATGTTATGTTTAAAGTGTGAGCTGACTAGTAATCCTAGAGAGAACCAACTCCATTTTTGCAAGAGTTAGCTAATATAATTAGTTAGGTACTGTTGTATTAGTTAGCTAATATAATTTGCAGCATTAGTTAGGTACTGTTGTAGTCTTTTTTAGACTTCTCTTGTATGAGTAAAATGCTATGAGCAAGAGTAATGCTATGAGTAAATTGAGATTTCCTTGCTTTAGGCATAAGAATAAGCTGATAAGAACAGAATATTGATACTTTGCATGCTATGAGCAAAATGTTGGTACTTTGCCTGCCATATCTGGTTCTTGTTTTGGTAGTAGTTTGCATTGCTTATCCAGTAGTATCAGTCAACTGGCCAGCCTGGAGCAGCTTGGTGTTGTACATGATGGTGTTAACTGTGAAAATGCCAAGTGTGAGAAAATTAGAAATTCTGCTCCTTACGTTTATAAATTCTACATATGGTTTCTCATCACTTGGTGTACATATAGCACGTTTTGGGCAACGAATTATTCAGCGTTCTATGTTAAAGCTTTCAACCTTGAAATCACATATTTGTTTGGGCATGTGCTATATGTACCATTTTAGAAGTAGTCCACATATTTCTGTCCTGATATAGTCTTTTTTAAACTTCTTATGAGATTGAAGTATTCGTTCTGATTTCTGGTTTGCTGATTGTTGTAGACAGATGTATGAAACCTCTTAACTATGGACGACAACTACTTGAGAAGGACCATCATCACCCATCAAGTATGCCATTGAGGTAATTCACCAGTCCCTCCAGCACCAACTATCTATTTTCTCTAGTATGCTTAGGTTTTTCATGCTGTTGTGGTAGCCCCATTGCTGTTGCGTTGAATCTCATGCCAGCGCTGGTGCGCCTATGGCTTAATGTGCTGTGATCTTTATCTGTGTAGGTTTTGTTTGATGATATGCTTAGATTATGATCATAAGCATGGTGGTTTGATGATGCCGAGGCCAGCTGTTAAACCATGATATAGTTGCTGGAACTGAGCTTAATATTCATGTGTGTATGTGTGTGTGTGTGTCGAGTAAAGTTGTGGTTTGTGCTGCTCCTTTGTAACGTGATGAAACAAAGAATGTCCTTTACTCCTTTTTTGAATGGAATGTTCATAATATATTCGCTTCAGTTTTTCTAATTTTTATCAGCTGATTCATGTAACAGGGCGTCTGTGGAAGGCCCAGTCCTGACTCTCCAGTGAGTCCGGCATTTGATCGCTATTGAAGGAGCTACATGTAGAAGAAGAAAACACCTGTAGAGCTTGTAACTGATTCCCATAGTTGTAGAGCTTGTATTATGTGTCACTTGTAGAACTTGTAAATGCTACAGCTTGTAGGACGTGTCATTTGTAGAGCTTGTAAATAAGCTTGTATATGCTACAACTTGTAGGACGTGTCATTTGTAGAGCTTGTATTGAATCTGGCTATTGTTATTTGAAGTATCATGTGTGTTTTTTGCTTGCCAATTTAACTACTGGTTATTTTCTTATTGTCAAATTGAAATATGAAGAATCTGGGCCTAATAGCTAGGACCCACTTATCAGAACCTGACAAGTGGGACCTGTTTGACTAGAGGACCCATTTTATAAAAAAACTAAAACTATTGTACAAAAAGGCCATGACCCATGAAATAAAAAGGCAGAATTGTTGGGCTTGGCCCATGAAGTCTGACCAAAAATTGACAGGAAAAAAATATATAGAAAGGCTGAATTAATGGGTTCGGCCCATATAAACACCCAATTGGACCGGGCCAATTCTTGTGCCACATCAGATTGCCACGCTGGATGCATACGTGGCCTGGGGAGGTTGCTAGTGACCAAAACGCCACAGTAGACATATTTTGGTCATAAACATCTACGACCATTTCAGAAGAAAGGTCGCTATAGTCAGTTTATGACCGCCAGCTTTTGACCTTATGTTTTTTGTCACAAAAAGATCACAAATTGAAAACAGTGACCTTTCAGTGACCAATAGTAAAGGTCACAAGTTGACATATTTCTTGTAGTGCTTCCTAGCTAGCTAACACATATGTGATATTCGGATTGAAGTCAACAACATCAAGAATATTATGGCTTCTATAGTGCTTTCTACCCCTGTATACTGCAGACTGTGACCTCGACACTCTAGCATTCACATGAGTACCATCTATTGCGCTAATGAATCCTGAAAATGGCATGACAATATGGTGTCATGGTTGCATTATAACAATACAAGCATGCCAAGGCATGAACTAAGAGTAGTGCTCTCCTTGAGATACAGATACCATCTTGGGCTTGTGGGAATATTTCTACAAGTTTTCCCAGTTGGTGCCTTGATCAGATCTCCTCTAAGCTCCCCAACAGCATACAAAACTTGCCCGAAATACCTTAAAATGGTCTCCATTGATCTCCTGAATGTGTTGTGGATAATCCTGAACCTTTGATTATGACATACAACATGAATGAACATGACAACTTGCTCTTTAATAATGGCATGGATGTTATCTTGTAGCAGCCCCCTGTTCCTTAACGTCTCCACAAGCCTGGCAAAAGGTACTCTTTTCATTTAAGCATCCACAAAGTCTACGTCATTATAGTTGTAGTGGTTCAGATTCAATATCCACTCCTATCCCGGATTAACATTGGACCATAACGGATGAAAGTTTTATCACTTCAATAAACAGCTCTCCTATGGGTCCAACATGAGCCAGGCTTGAATGGCAGCTATCATGATGCTGCCTGGACAATCAGCTTCATCTGTTTGTCCATAACCTAGGCGACATCAATGGTGCGGTGAGCAATGGCGAAATCGATCCTACGCCTTACCTAGTGGCCTAACAAATGACCTAATACAGGACGGGGTTGTATGCTTCTTACCCCCTTTAGAGCCAATGACCCGGCCATGGCGCAGACAAGGAGGATGAGATGGAGTCAGAGACAATGGGGAGGAGCAAGTCCTGCTGCCGGAGATTGAAGTCACATTTACTCTTTTTTCTATTTAACCTTTCAAAAAATAGTGTGTGATTTTAGATTTGAACTCCAAACCCCCTGGTTTATTTCCGACTGCAGTAACCAAGTGGGACAGATCACTTGCTCTTCCTACATCTATTTCTTTCTCTTTTTGTTGTGCACATTTCCGTTTCAGGTTTCGTAGGGTTTTTCTGGTCGTTTTTCTTTCGAGCTTCATGCACGGTTTTTCCTTTTTCTTTTTTTTCTTTTTCATGAACTTTCCTTTTGATTTGTTAACTTTTTAAAATTTGTGAAACATTTTTCAAATCCACAAACTTTTTCCAAATTTCTAAGCATTTTCCAAACTCATGAAATTTTTAAAATTCAAATTTGGGAACAATTTTCAAATTCGCATATATTTTTTCTAACTCGTGATTTTTAAAATGTGTGAACCTTTTTGCAAATCTGTGAACCTTTTCTCAAATTCGTGAACCTTCCCCGAACTTTGTAGACTTTTTTCCAAATAATGAAAATTTTAAGGTTTTTTTACTTTTTAAAAAATTAATGAACTTTTTTCAAGTTTATGAACCTTTGAATTCATGTTTTTTAAAATAAAATGCACATTTTTTAATTTATAAACTTTTTTGAAATTCTTGTAATTTTTTAAACTTGTAAAAAAATTTAAAATTCGTGAATATATATTTTATTTTACCAGTTTTTTCAAAACTGACAAAGAAATAATCTGTTTTTTTTAAACAGTGAACCAGCAGCAAACTACAACGAGACGAGGGAAAATAAAAAAATCAACCCAAGAAAGGCGAGCGAGAGAGCATGGCAAGTTAACGTGCCGGCCATCTCGTGGACGCCTGTGCGCCGTAGCACCAATTCGGCGTTCAAGTCGCTGACGAGGAGCTCTCTTGGACGCGCGTGTCACAAAGGCACCGGCTTTGCTACAACTACGGATGTTTTACAGGACTTTACAGGCAAATGCTAAGGTGAGTTGTTTTAATTGATGATTAGGTGAGGCGGGGCCCCACCCGAAAATCAAGGGGGGAGAGATTAGTGAAGTGAGAAGGGTCGGTCTGTAACCTCCTGTAAAAGCAATCCGTACGTTTAGCATTTTTACAAAGGCACAGGTGTGATTTCCTCTTTTCTTTGTGCTTTGTCTTTTTATCGGGTTGTACTTTTTGTGGGTCCTCTGGCCAACATGGTATGAATATAAGGAGGTTCAGTTTGTAAAGAAAAAGTGAACACTTTTGAAGAAAGTAACTATTTATTTTTCATTATATATGTATTTAGTATTTTTTTAATATAGATGAAAGGAAAAAAAAAACATGTGTGACAAGACCACGTGGTTACTTGGTCAGCCCACTACCGGCTTGCTGCAAGCGACTCTAGTGTAGGAGTTGCTACGAGCGATACATAGTCACTCCCGTAGCTGCCCCACAACCTCTAAAAGCATCTCCAGTAGTATGTGTATATTTAAATATCTATATATTTATATAGACAATGGTCTAAAAAGATTTTCTCATATATACGTTCAGTTTTGCATCAGAACGTCTATATACAGGGACCATGACAGGTGGGCCGTCGCTGAGGAGAGGAAGAAATCATGACTGGAGCTGAGTTTAGACGACGCCTTCATATTGTCCAGGCATGGACATTGTCGAGGTCGATTTAGAGGATGTGTATATTTGGACGACCATATAGACAAATAGTTGGACGTTTGTTTTGGGCTCACGTTGTAGAAAACGAGTATAGACATCCATATAGACAAGCTATTGGAGATGCTCTAATGTATGAAAAGAGCCAACAAATCTAAAAACATAAATTCTCACGAACCCGTTAGTGCCAAATCGAATGTCGTCTATGTAAGGATCGGTCAGGGAGACCTAATTCAAACATGCCCTTCTTGCCACCGCCTCGTCAATGCCGTACGAGAAACAAAACCTAGCGAAAAGACAACTGAAGCAAACGAGTTCCCGCTCCTTTATGAGTTTTTTTATAAAACGGAGGCAAAATATTTGCCTCATCTATCTATTAATTAAGGAGAAAAGAGTCATCTAGTTAATTAATGAAAAAACGGATTAAAACCGTCACAACCGCTGAGCAACACACACAAGATACTTCACGCACGGCTGTGGCGCTAAGTTCCGCCCGTGCCGTTCCTGGGAGAGCGACGTGGGGGCCCCACTACCTGTGCTTCAGCTTGAATTCCACTCCTCTATGAGTTGAAAGCAAAAGAATGAGGTCAAATATTACTGAGGCTGATTATTCCAGCTCAGCAAAAGAATGTAGCTATCGGAAATTGCTTTTGCAGGCCGATCTCCATGAAGGCCTCCAAATGCAAAATCCAAATTTCAAAAAAAAAAATCATATTTTTACATTTCAAAAAAATCTGAAAAAAATACAGAGATAGATGAAGGCATATTGAGGAGTAAACCGTACTCCTATGTGCGTGTGTGTCCCGGTGCTCAACCAGAAGAAAGCAGACATAATCATATTATTATTACTTACAGCGTGTTTTTTTATTGCAAAGCCAGAGTTAGCCAGAGACTGATATTCCCTCCGTCCCGAATTAGAACTACTTGTCGCAGTATGGTGCTCAATAAACAGATAACTGAATCCAAGCATCTCACAGATTTCCTGCAAATATAATGCAGCAATGCCACAAACCGAAGAACAAGTGGTGACAGGATTCAGGTTCACAGCACAACAGGCAACTTTTATCAAGAATCTCCTGCCTCTTAGCTAAATTATCCCTAGTGAGCAGTTTATAATGTGATGGTAAGCACAAGAGCATATATACCCCAGGGGGGACATGAATCTTCCAAGCAGTAGGAACAAAAACTGGAGTAATCCCCCTAAACAGATGTGCTTTAACAAAACTGAATTGATAACTATATATAAAGACTGAGAGCTATACACTGCTGAATTGTGCGTCTTCCACACCATTCGGTCAGGGTCCTGAATCAACATAATGTTAGAAACAATTTGCAGGAGATCAATCCAATATTTTGTGATCAAAACATCTCCTGAAGGACAATTTCAAATCAACACCATCCCCGGCCTTGGAAATTCGGAGATGTTATGGCACAACTGAACTACACCAGCAGCTAAGTAAGACACACTTCAACAGACTGGGTCGTCACTGACGGGCTCGTCACACAAGTCAGATACCAATCAGAAATGATGGCCATCTCAAACGAGTGGCCACATCAGATCACCATTCATTCAACTCCTTTCAGCGTTGGTCACCAGAGACCAGACCAACTGAAAAGAAAAGACAATTTTGTCTGTAGTATCTACCGCCAACAAGTCGCGCATCATTGATTTTCATTCCTTCAGAAAGCACCTGAGTATTTATACGTAGTGCACAAGAAACCACGTGTTGCAGACTTCTGGTGTCATGTAAAGCCAGAGCACCAAAGTCTTTGAAGTCGCTATCCTGCTAAGAACCATACCACCCAACTATTGGTGCTCACCTTGACTTTTTGAGCAATCAAACGTCACATGTGAGACGATATTGTCAAAAATGGTGACCTGCAGGCACCACTACATGACCCGTCCATAAAATTTGCCCTGAAACATTCCAAGATCTGCTGGTAAGGAATTTACCATGGCGGAGGCCATCTTCTCGGCGGTAGTCGGCGACATGGTGGGCAGGGTGATCTCGCTTCTCGCCGGCCGCTTCAGCGTCCAACAGAGTGCCAGTGTCAAGCTGCAGAAGATAAGTCGCATGCTTGTCAGGATTCACAGTGTGGTGGAGGAGGCCAAAGGGAGGCACATCACGAACCATGTTGCCCTCGAATGGCTCTCGGAGCTCAACGACTGTGTGTACCAGGGTCGTTATCTGCTCGACACGATCAGGTGCGGAGAGCCGGAGCTCAAAGACGGGCATGGTGACAAGGTACCAGCACAGCCTTTCTCTCTGTCCTTGTTTAATCCTGCAAAGCGCGTGCGTGTCGCCACGAGCACCGTGAAGTGCATACTGTCTCGCCATGATGCCGGTGTCGATGAGATCGACACAGTGCTAGAGAGCTTGCAAAGCATATCTGGTGATCTCCGGGAGTTCATGATGCTCCTGCAAGGCTGCAAGCGGATCCGCCGCCCTTTGGCTACCAACATCTTTGTGGACGGGCAGATGTTCGGCAGACATGTCGAGAAAGAAAGGATCATCAACTTCTTGCTTGACAACAGCGGTCCATGCATCACGGGGAAACTGCCTCTGCTGCCAATTGTTGGTGACATTGGAGCTGGGAAAACTACCTTGGTGCAGCACGTCTGCGATGATGCCAGGCTGCGCAACCGCTTCCCAATAATCATGCTGTTTAATTTCTCATCTACCTACGCTATGGCGATGGGTCGACCAACTGTTGTTCTGAAATCCAAACATGTTATTGGAGGGTCTGGAAAGCTTAATCATCCGCTGCAAGTGCTCAACGAGAATTTCCGCAAGAAGCGGTTCCTGATGGTGTTCGAGGATGTTGACATGCACAGGAAGCAAATGCTGGAGGAGCTCTTGCCAAGCCTGAGACACGGCAAACAGGGGAGCAAGATCATACTCACCACCAACAACAGGCGTGTCGCCGCTGGCATGGGGACAGTGGAGCCAGTCAAGCTGAAGGTCTTGCCACACCCAGAGTACTGGTTCTTCTTCAAGGCGCATGCCTTTGCTGCCACGGACATTGAGGAGAACCTGAGGCTGCTGGCTGTAGGCAAAGCCATTGCAAGGAAGCTAAATGGATCATTCTTTGGCGCAAAGATCGTCGGAGGGGTGCTGAAAGCCCATCCAAATCTACAGCTCTGGTGTAAGATCCTAAGAAGCAATATTGGGGGCCTGTCCTTGTTGGGTGATGGCCTTGGATACATTGCGGATTTGGCAGAGAATCTGCTGCCAAGTCATGTAAAGATGCGCCAGCTGATTATATCCAAGAAACCGCTCTCCTCGACACAGCCTGAGTTTGCCAGGTTGCATGATATGCTTCTGCCAAGCCCTGATGCAGCAGCAGCAGACCAAGAAAGCTGGAGTGCAGATGTTGGAAATGCAAAAGTGTTGTTGTGCAGGTCAGTTATGCCATTCTTTTGCCTGGACTACAACGCTCATTGCACTGTAAGTGGGCGAAACAGTTCATCAGGATCCACACATTTCAATCATGGGGAACCCCGTGTTGTTGGGGAACTAAACCTTGTGCATCGGAATTCTGTGTGCTGATCAATGTTTCCTTCTCTAGTATGTAGGAATATTTTGTACTGAATCTTATATTGTCTGATCTCCAGTTTTGTGCTGTTTTCTACTGTCCTTTCATTTCTGCATTGCATCCTCTTAGAGACCTCTTCTTTTACTTGTTCCAAATAGTCCTTCGGTATAAATGGTCGCCTGCTTCCCAACGAGCTGGACTTCTAGCACAGGCTTTCCAAAAGCTAACAAATTTCATACCAAAGCAGATTGAAGTATGACTTTCTTTTTACAACTGCTTTTGCCTGTACCTGTATCACTACTGCCGTGCCAAGAACTGGCGGCTACAGATACTACTTCTCAACTATGCGCCAACTGGTACCTAGGGTTAGCTCTCAGAAATGATCCAATGATCTTTGCGCCAATGACTGACCCTTTCCAATCACTTTACCATCTACTCCTTCTATAAACTAATATAAGAGTGTTTAGATCACTATTTTAGTGATCTGAACGCTCTTATATTAGTTTACGGAGGGAGTACTTCTAGCCTGCGGCAGTTCTCCTCAAAATCTGCCTCAGCAAGTGCAAGCACCTTGGAAATAGATACTCCGCAGCGGTAAGAACCTCAACTTGATTGTCTGCACTAATCCAATTTTCATGATTTGGTTACTGTGTTGCCTTGGGTGCCTGACTCCAATATGGATGATAATTGGAAGAATATCCATTTTTTCTTCAGAGAAGTGGTTTCTGTACAGGAGAAATTGTATTACTTGTTCCCTTCCGATATGCCGGCCAAACATCTGACAATCTGCATAACTGTTGGTACTCCGTGGCAATCATATCGGCGTGCAGCTCCCTCTCTAAATGTTCTACAACATTGTTGATCTCTTCAAGGCTATGACATGGGACAATAGGATATTGATGGTGCTTGCAGCAACCTGTAAATGCTTTGCAGGATTAGAAGAGGACAATAAGAAAAGATGGTGATGAGATTGCACCTTTTTATTGTTCACGTTGTCATCATGAGCATCTATGGACTTGATTGACCTATTTTTCGATAGATCGAGCATTTAACGACCATGGTACGATCTGCGGATGAGCTCTGAGAGTCACTCCAAGGTGTTGTAGTTGGTGATCTGCCCCCCTTTGGGCTCTTCCACCGTACTTCCAGTCTTGATTAGCATATGACGAAACATCCCTAGCTTGGCTTGGGTGCCTGACGAAACATCTCTGCTAATCATGTCACCGATGACTGGGGAGATAACAGACACAGCCATGGTAAAAATTTCCAGATGGAAGATCTAATTCTAGTGCACGGTAATTTATTCTCAAAAATCCTTTTGGAGAATTATAGGATCTCCCTGTTCAGTGTTCACCATTTTAATGAGATTAGGTGTTGGTTGAAATAAGAGGTCAGGTGAAGGACAAGTCAGTGAGAGGACAGGGATAGCAGAGAGTTGCCTGATACTCTACATATAACACATATCAGCCTGAGTAACTATTGCTGAAGACCAAAGACTTCTGTTGGTATAATATAAACTTGGAAGACCAAAGATTCCATGTGGAACGGAAAGAGTTGAAATGTCAGATATACTAGGAACCATCGATTTGAGAAAGATGCGTTAGGACATCAGAATGTCATAGAAACTCGCACCTGGCTCAAAGTTATGGAAATCATCTTATTTCATTTCCTAGTATTTAATATTTTATCTAGTTAAATCGATTAGCCTTGATCCTCTTAAGTCTTTGTCTTCAGCCATTGGTAGTCAGACTTATTCATGTTCAAAGTACATTTGCCAGGCGGTATTGCTGTTTTGGGATGCATAAATCAGTGTATTTATATTTCAACTCTGTCACAAAACATGCAAAGGTCACTGTAGTATGTAGCAAACTCCTCAACTAATTTCCATATTTCCCATTTCAGGACAGCATTATTCTATTACATAAGGGTTGCCAAGTAATTAAACAAGAGCAATTACAGGCTTACAGCTTACAATGCAAGGACACCTTCACAGTTTACTAGATGCACCAAGATACTTGGAATAGCGGGCTTGAGCGATGATTTTGCCAGATTTCTTCTTCAGTTCCACAGTGGCCACTCCTACTGCTTTTCCAGCACGCAGAACCTTGGCCTCGATATCAATCTCTTCCTGCAAATGGCAACACATGATTTCATAGTTACTGTACAATCACAAGAACTTCAGAAGTGAAACACGATATTCCAACAGCTCAACTTATTCGTCAAGGTTGTCATGGTCATCCATGCAATTCGGAATAAAGAGAACAAGTACAACTTGGTTATGCACTAGAGCATTCTCAACAAAATTTAAAAAATAAAGGAATCTTGATGCACCAAAACTGGTAACTGATACGGAATTTGCCACGTAAACAATGATTCATGATGTTCAGTGGCATCTCTACCTGTTGCTAGCAGAGTGGAGTTTGTGAGAATTACAGATTATTGGCTCTGTGATAATGTAATTTTTTAGCTCATTTCTCTGTAATAATAAGCTCTGCTAAATTATGCTTAGAGTAGTTGGGCCATGGGGAAATACAAGAACACATCCCATCCCATGTAAATTGATCGAGCAAAGGGTCGATGCTCACGCCAACATGTACTACTCCCTCCGTTCCCACATATAAGACCTTTTAGAGATTCCATTATGAACTACATATGGATGTATATAGACATATTTTAGAGTGTAGATTCATCCATTTTGCTCCGTATGTCGTCCGTAGTGAAATCTCTAAAAGGTCTTATATTTAGGAACAGAGGGAGTAGTTACTTATTTCACACCCAATTAAATTCGGCGAGGAAGGCACTCACATCCGAAAATGCAGCATCCAAGTAGGAGATGTTCATCTCTAGTGGTGAGCCCCTGGTTTGTGCCCCGGACGTGTAGAAGACAGCAGTACCCACCAAGTCAACCAGCGACGCCGTTGCGCCACCGTGCAGGAAGTTGCCTGAGTTCTGTGATTGCTCGACAACAACACCACAAGCATCAGTAAATAAAACTGCAAAAGGCAGTAGTAACAAGCTGGTCCATGCACGATGGCTCAGCTTGTGTTCCAGTGAACAATTAGATGATGGAACTCTGTTGTTCCGAAATTAAGTTCCTCAGCTACAGTGGGAAGGTAATCTTCCGAAGAAATGCTAATGGTAGATAGTAGCGCAACAGTAGATGGGGAAGTTAAATTACGCATCAAGCAGGAACTGAGCAGGGAAGGGAAGGGGGTAGGTAGATCTGGCTGCCGGAGGTGGGATGGATGAAGGGCTCACGAGGAGGCGGGCGGGGACGGTGAAGTGGCAGAGGAGGCGGCCGGGCTCGACGGTGTGGACGCGGATGCCGCAGAGCACGAAGGCGTCGTAGAACCCGGAGGGCAGCGCGTCCACCTGCTCCGTCGGCAGCGACTCGGCCGCCGCCTCCTCCAGCAGCTGCCGAGCCTTCTCCATAGCCGCCGACGCCGACGCCGACGCCATCGGCCGGTCCGAGAAAGAGGAACGGATCCGGATTTGCGTTTCCTTCCCCGATTCCGCTTACGACACTTGTTTATGCTTAACGCTACTTTATGTACCTGTTCTTGGCTTTTTCTTGTACATTCTTTGTCTTACCACGTCTTTTTGTTTGCTAGGCCAGGGTGTTGTACTATCAATGGACATTTTAGGGGTAGTTGTATCCTCGATGAACTGAACCTCGGCACTGTTGACTGTTGTCGCCGAATTGCTTGACAAAAAACAACTGTTCTTCTTAGATTGCACCATTAAATTAGTAGTGCTATTTCACAATCAATTTTCAAAAATACTAACATCCACACATGTAGGCGTTTGTATATCATCCACAGATCAATGTTTGTTTATTTTTGCATGAATCTTGGCATGTTTTGCCAGATTTTTTATGCCATGTACGATTAGGCTGGTGAGTGGGCATTTATCCAGTGGGCGTTTAGCAGTTCGCTCACATGCCAGTTTTTACGCATGCAGAGAGGTTGGTGTGTGGACGTTTATCAGTTCACCCACATGCCCGTCTTCTCTCTCACGCTCAAAACTGCCAGTTGTCATATGTTTTTGAAGGGTACATAGCAACTATCCTAGCATAGTTGTACGTAGATGGCAACTTTTTTTTACCGAATTGATATGTGTTTTGCAGGATACATAATAACTGTTCTAGCGTGCTTATAAGCAGATGAGAACTCTCTCTTTATTCGAAGAGCAGTGCTAGACGGATGATAGAACTCGGACGATTCATGCACGACAGTGAAATCCAGCCGCACATGCAAGTGTACAGGGGAGCAACGGCCGCCGGATTTTTAGTCGTCCTCACATCGTCTAGTTTCGTTACTCGAACATGTTTTTTGTCATGCTTTTTTTGTAGTGCTACATAACAACTGGCTAGTATTAGTAGGTGGTAACTTCTAAAATTTTCAAGTCATGACAACTATAGTAGACCATACCATACATGGCAACAGCTGCAGTTGTTCAAAAGTGGCATCTCACACTTGATCTGAGATGGCAACTGTAGTTCAGCAACATGACAACTGCAGTTAAACAAACATGAAAGAGAATCCGGACCATGGCAACTGCGGGGACGCGTGGTGACTATCACGCGGAGCGTGCGGGACCATGAGTACGGGCGTGTGAGCGTTATCTATTTTGCACACACGTAGACATGTGGGAAAAACCGTGAGGCAAAAGAGTAGGCGTGTGGGCATTAATTGTTTTGCCCACACACAGGCGTGTGGACCACACAAGACGTGTGGCTAGACCCCTTAACGCCCACATGTGTGAGCGTTATCGGGACCCTTAATTTTTCATCCAGTTTCTTGATATTTAACTTATAGAAGATATGTATTATTCAATTTAGGAAAATATATGTATTATACCATATCAAAACATAATAGTATATACTTAGAAAAAATAGGATGTCACCCTATCATGATAAACAACAGACTCCACAGCTAGTAAGTCCTAGGTTGTCATAGGCGAAATATTCCCTTCTTCAAAATTCTCACAAGGCACCATAAGTGAAATCATGCTAGAAAAACTTGGCTTGAGAGCTCAAGTAATTGCGCCTTTGATATAGTGTCGGCTCAGTCTTTTGGAAGTGCTCATAGGGATAGGGTATGCGTATGTGTTCATAGGGGTGAGTGTATGCGCGTGTATATAAGCGCTTGCGTCTGTACTGTGTTAAAAAACAATCTAAACATTTTTTTTACATTTTGTGACGAAGATAGTAAATCATTTTCTAGATATAAATGAAGAATATGCAAACAATGTTTTAGATCAATGAATCCATATACCCTTAGTCATCAAAGCCATGGGCCTACACTGGCAGTTTATTTTAGGTGGTAAACCTTTTAATAATAAAATCATTATGACATTAATTGATCGTGTAAATATATAAAATTCTGAATTAAAAGCAATATTTATGGGTGCAGATACGAAATATTACTCCTTGGTGAAGGATGGAATATAACTTTAGATATTTGATCTCCATAACAGTCAATATGAACTTGAAAATAAAATTAATGGATGTTGCCACCATTTACTTATATGGAGAGAAAAAATCTCATGTCACTCTTGCCTGCGCTACTCCGGGGTGTCTCCCGCGACCTAGCGTCGCCTCCCCTTTTTCCTTCTCTCCCCATGCTGCCACAGGATGAAGCCGGCGGGAGAAGCCCGCGTGGCTGACGGCGGTGGCGGGGCTCCTTCTCACAGCTCCCCCAGTGTTGTGGCGACGGCGGCTCCCAGGGGGTTTGGCGGTGCTTCACGCCAACGAAGGCTGATGTCGTGGACTTGACACGACAGATGTCCTAGCGGAAGGACTTAGTCGTGGAGCCATCATAACTAAGTTAGCTTAAAGGGGTTAATCGGGACAAAGGACATAGAAAGTTTATGCTGGTTCGGCCCCTCGCGGTGGAGGTAAAGGCCTACTCCACTTTGGGGTTGTATTGCTTGGCTTTCGATTACCAGGGAGCGAATACGCTTGACATAGTTCTCGATCTCTTGTTTCTTGTCCTCAACCTGCCACCGGGTCGTCCCTTTATATACATAGGTTGATGTCCGACGGCTTACAGAGTCCCGGCCGGCTCATACACAATGTGTCCGGATCGATGACTAGCTAAGCTTGCCTTTCAATACAAGTTATACATGTGGCGGTTCGTCCCCTTGGGCCTCAAGTCGCCTCTGCGTCTTGGGCCGTCAATGGGCTTGCTATGACCCGCCATCTTCATTGATAAGTCACCAGTGGTATGACCCGGCCCCTCCTGAACGGGTCATACCCAATAGTTATATCCCCAACATTAGGCCCCAGGTTGATTTGAACTTGTTCACATCAATCTTCAATACCTGACTTGTCAGAATTTTGCATCGTCCGTTTGATAAACTTTGTTGTAACCCGCCATGACGTCAGCTCACAGAATCTTCTTAACCCGCCATGACGTTATTTCACATTAATTTCGCACGAGGCCCAGAACATCTTAATTGATCCTTATCTTAATGAATATCCCGAAAACCGAGGCGTCCATATAGCCATATGATGATTTCGGCCTCCTCAATTCCCGTGCATGCCTTGTATCCATCCTCTTATAAATAGGGAGGGGGTCCTAGTCTTCATTTTTCCCCTCACCTCATCGTCTTCGTCTTCCTCCTTGCGACTCCGCCGCCAACCCAAGCTCTGCCATTGTCGTCCTCCGTCTGCTGCATCAACTCAGGCCGCTGCATCAACCTGATTAAACCAGAGAACGCTGGCGCGCCACTGCCGTTGCACTAGGGTTTGAATAGTTCATCGGTGTTCTTGCTGTTCTTCACTGTTTCTCCGTAATGCACTCATTTCAATCTGACAATAGTATTAGAAGCGTGCGGAATCTGTTTGACACACCCTCTCAAGCATATGAAACATTCCTTTTATACAGAGAATCTTCGAACAAATGAATTTTTCCACTGTCACAACCTTTAGGTTTAAAATTTACTTTTCTTTTCCCAGCTGCGGTAGATCCGAGATTATAAATCCATCTGCAGAATCTTGTTTATCCAGCACTTAGCCAAATGTTTACTGGTAGATTAGAAGTACCATAGCCGTCATGGCGGCTTATATAATCTTGTTTAAACCGCCATTATATGCTTCATAACCTGAATAACCCGGCAATATCCTCCGCTTTAACCATGCTTATTTATTCATCCTCATAATTCAGTTCTCCAGTTTGACAACTACATACTATGAACTGTATCTCCATAGCCATTAGCCCTTCACAATGGTTTAAACAATAATTTGTAACCCGCCAGATATCTGCCGGTTTAATAACATCTTGAATCGTCTTGTATAGGACGTGCACCCAATCATGACTAAGACAGTCACATCATGCGACTCGATCCCATCCATCGTTACCGAAGAAATGCTCCAGGAGTATGTCAAAATTGGCTTCTTACCGGCAAAAACGTCATTCACTGGCGTGCTCCAAAACCAGATGAAGTCAGACCTGAGTCGCAGGACGATGAAGTTATTGTTTTCACTGATCACATGAACCGGGGCTTCTCACCGCCCGGGTCAAAATTCTTCTGTGACGTTCTGCATTTTTTGCAACTTCATACTCAAGACATCGGACCCAATTCCGTTTCAAATATCTGCAATTTCCAAGTCTTATGTGAAGTATACCTTCAAGAAGAACCCAATGTTGAACTCTTTAGAGAGTATTTTTATTTGAACCGCCAAAATGAATTCACTGACGGGCCCAGCCAGGAGCTTGGAGGGATCTCAATTCAGCAACGAAGAGATGCCATTTTTCCTTATGCCCAGCTTCCAAGTCATCCCAAGGATTGGAATCAAACCTGGTTCTATTGCAAAGATACTTCTCCTGCTGATGCAAACCCCTTGCCAGGCTTCCGTGACCAACGGATCAACCCGAAGCACCCTCTCCCCGAACAGCTTACCACTGCTGAACGAGCCAAACTTATGCCTACCTTTTCAAAGGTTAGAGCATTATTGGCCAATGGATTGACTGGGGTCAACCTGGTTCGATGCTGGGTAGCTTGGAGGATCATACCTTTAAGCCGCCGGTCCAGTTTAATATGCACATATATTGGTGATGCCAAAGATCCACTACGTTACAGCTCAACACGTTTGACTGATAAAGCCATCAATGATATGACAAAAACTCTTCTCAATGAAAGCTTGGATAGCTGCAGCAAAGTGGGGTTGAATCCCTTCTACACACTCAACCTGGCACCGGATGTAAGTCTGTCTGGTTTATATACCTCACTTCATTGTTCAAATAACTTGCAAATCTCCAACCTTTATTGTAATTTTTGCAGGCTGGAGCCGCCTTTTGGAAAAGGAAATATGATGATTCGGAGGTAGACCTTGATTCCCTTGGCTCTTTTTTCAACTGTCTTATTGACATTGATTGCTATCAGGATGACGCGGAAAAAAGGCAGGCGGGAAATGAAGAGGTAACTATTATTTCCTCCGACTTAGAGCCTTTGCCAAGACAGAAAATTCGACGAGTGATCCGGAAAGTAAGGTTTTCTCACCCTGTAGCTCACTTGGATCCCAACTTTATTTTCAAGCAACAACATCATGAGAACCGGCACAGAACTCGGACCAGTGGAGGCGGAGAGCTTTCCTCCGGTTTACCTAACACACCAGCCCCACGCAAACGCCGGAATGAGGTGCTTCAAAATTCCAACTCTATTTATCCCAAGGCCGGTCTTATTCGTCAACCACTTAATCCTTCTGACTCAAATTATCAGGGGACCTCTCACTCTTCGTCTGGCGATTCATCTCAGACTCAGCTTCCGACTTTCAAGACTGCCCCTAGGTACAAACTTTATCTGTGTTTTTTCACATCTCTATACTCATACTGACTTTTTGAATCCTCTTGCAGTGGAATAGCAAAGCCTAGCAAAAAGGCTAAAATAAACAAGCCAACAGAAGACCCCAAGACTCATGAACCGGAAGAGCAAGCACCAATATTTGAAGCCTCCGTGCAACACCCGGAGGAACATGCTGATGACCCGCCACCAGAAAATCTTGGTACCTCTGTTGAACATATAATTGTCGATCATTTGGGTGTTGAACCGCCAAGCCCACTCAAGCCTTCAGAACCAAACACTGAAGAAATTCTGATCACCAGCACTGGTTTTCAAGAACTGGGGAATCCTCTTTCTCAAGCAAAACATTCTGCCAAGGAAGAGTTGATCGATAAGCGCAAGGTCAAATTTGACATGGCCAATTATTCTCATCTGAACATTAGTGAAATCCTCTCTGGCTATCTCAGCCAAGTGCACAACAGCCGCGATCTGGAGATTGACATGGTCAAACACATGCACCAGAAATATGAGGTATCAACTTCTTCCTTCTCTGTAAGATACATTCCTTCAGCCCCCAAGTCTACTGAATATGATAGAATTGAATATATTATAGACTTTTAGATAGTCATAAACATGTGAAGATCAAACTAGTAGCCCCCAAGGGCCGGCTTAAACTATCAAGTTAAGCCGAGACTTCAATTAATAGTGATCAACTTTGCACCTATAGCCCCCAAGGGCCGGTTTAATCAATATGAATAAACCGAGACTTATCAGTATCACTGAAAATCTCATCTGGTCACCCTTACAAACCGGGTTAACTTGAAAAAGATGAACCGGAGTTGTCTGCCACTGCTTCATAAAAGAAACTTTCTGCACCCATTAGCCCCCAAGTGCCAAGTGCTATTGATTGCAAAGGGATTGGGACTTTTCTTTTGTACAAGACTATATCATAATTGTGTATACTTGTTTCAATCTTCTACTTGCAGAAGGCGTCCAGTCAATTTCAATCTCAGCTGGCCGATTTAAAAACCAGGCTTGAAACACAAGAAGCTGAGACCTGGAAGGCTGACTCCAAGTTCAAGTTTAGCTTGGATGAAAAAGAGAAGCTTAAAAATGAGTTTAATACTGAGAAAACCACCTGGGCTGAAGAGAAGGCTGCCCTGTGATATGTCTCCAACGTATCTACTTTTTCAAACACTTTTGCCCTTGTTTTGGACACTAACTTGCATGGTTTGAATGGAACTAACCCATACTGACGCTGTTTTCAGCAGAACTGCCATGGTGTTATTTTTGTGCACAAATAAAAGTTCTCAGAATGACCTAAAAATCCACGGAGACACATTTTGGAATTAATGAAAAAGATTGGTGAAAGAATCAGCATCAGGGGGGCCACACCCTGTCCATGAGGGTGCAGGGCGCACCCCCTGCCTCGTGGCCCCCCTGGGACTCCATCGACCTCAACCCCAACTCCATATATTCACTTTCGGGGAGGAAAGATTAGAGAGAAGGATTCATCACGATTTACGATACGAAGCCCCCGCCAAGCCCTAATCTTCCTCGGGAGGGCTGATCTGGAGTCCGTTCGGGGCTCTGGAGAGGGGAATCCGTCGCCATCGTCATCATTAGCCATCCTCCATCACCAATTTCATGATGCTCAGCGCCGTGCGTGAGTAATCCCATCGTAGGCTTGCTAGATGGTGATGGGTTGGATGATATTTACCATGTAATCGAGTTAGTTTTGTTAGGATTTCATCCCTAGTATCCATTATGTTCTAAGATTGATGTTGCTATGACTTTGCTATGCTTAATGCTTGTCACTAGGGCCCGAGTGCCATGATTTCAGATCTGAACCTACTATGTTTTCATGAATATATGTGAGTTCTTGATCCTATCTTGCAAGTCAATAGTCACCTACTATGTGTTATGATCCGGCAACCCCGAAGTGACAATAATCGGGACCACTCCCGGTGATGATCGTAGTTTGAGGAGTTCAGGTATTCACTAAGAGTTAATGATTTGGTCTGGTACTCTATTAAAAGGAGGACTTAATATCCCTTAGTTTCCAATAGGACCCCTGAAAGAACGTGGCTGTCGCCTAGAGGGGGGGGGTGAATAGGCGTTTTAAAATAATTATGGTTTAGGCTTGAACAAATGCGGAATAAACCTAGCAGTTAATTTGTCAAGCACAAAACCTAAAACAACTAGGCTCACCTATGTGCACCAACAACTTATGCTAAGCAAGATAAGCAACTATGTGATAGCAAGATATATGACAAGAAACAATATGGCTATCACAAAGTAAAGTGCATAAGTAAAGGGCTCGGGTAAGAGATAACCGAGGCACGCGGAGACGACGATGTATCCCGAAGTTCACACCCTTGCGGATGCTAATCTCCGTTTGGAGCGGTGTGGAGGCACAATGCTCCCCAAGAAGTCACTAAGGCCACCGTAATCTCCTCACACCCTCGCACAATGCAAGATGCCGTGATTCCACTAAGGGACCCTTGAGGGCGGTCACCGAACCCGTACAAATGGCAACCCTTGGGGGCGGTCACCGAACCCGTACACTTTGGCAACCCTTGGGGGCAGTCACCGGTACCCGTCAAAATGCTCGGGGCGATCTCCACAACCTAATTGGAGACCCTGACGCTTGCCCGGAGCTTTACACCACAATGATTGAGCTCCGAACACCACCAACCGTCTAGGGAGCCAAGGCACCCAAGAGGAACAAGCTCTAGGGTGCCCAAACACCCAAGAGTAATAAGCTTCTCAAACTTCACTTCCACGTATCATCGTGGAGAACTCAAACCGATGCACCAAATGCAATGGAAAGGGCACACAGAGTGCCCAAGTCCTTCTCTCCCAATCCCACCAAAGCAACTAATGCTAGGGAAGAAAATGAGAGGAAGGATGAAAGAAGAACACGAAGAACTCCAAGATCTAGATCCAAGGGGTTCCCCTCACTTAGAGGAGAAAGTGATTGGTAGAAACGTGGATCTAGATCTCCTCTCTCTTTTCCCTCAAGAACTAGCAGGAATCATTGGAGGGATTGAGAGTTAGCAAGCTCGAAGAAGGTCAACAATGGGGAAGAACACGAGCTAAAAAGATTTTTTTTAAGTTCATGGGGGAAGAAGACCCCCTTTTATAGGTGGGGAAAAATCCAACCGTTATGCTCACAGCTCGCACAGAGCGGTCTACCGCTCTAAGGAGCGGTACTACCGCTAGGGCGGAAGTACCCCTTTGAAAAACAACTGCGAGGAGGCAAAAGGCCAAAAGAACCGCCGGAGCGGTACTACCGCTCGTCCTCACGGTACTACCGCTCGACCTCACGGTACTACCGCAATGGTAGCAGTACTACTGCTTGCGAGCGGTACTAAAAAAATACATCTGGGCCTACCACCGCAAGACTTGGGACGAGTTTTTGGTCCGGAGCGGTACTACCGCTGTAGGAGCCGCGGTAGTACCGCTCTGGAGCGGTAGTAAAAAATTATATCCGCTCCAATTCGCGGTAGTACCGCTGCAGCCTTTTCAGAACACCAAAACTGCCACAACTTTTGCAAACGGACTCCGAATTCGATGAAACCAAGTTTGTTGGAAAGCTAGAGACAAGAGCTAACACAATCTTGAAAGAAATATCAATAAGAAGCAAATTAGAAAAGGCCCATAAGAAAATGGTGAGGACCCTTCCTCGGATAAGACCGGTAAAACCTACAACACCGAAAACATCATAGAAGACGCATGCGAACTCCGTTTTTGATGAAACCAAGTTTGTTGGAAAGCTAGCGACAAGGGCTAACACAATCTTGAAAGAAATATCAATAAGAAGCAAATTATAAAAGGCCCATAAGAAAATGGTGAGGACCCTTCCTCGGATAATACCGGTAAAACCTACAACACCGAAAACATCATAGAAGACGCATGCGAACTCCATTTTTGATGAACTCAAGCTTGTCATCAAGATGACCATAAGCTCTAAGACTCACAAAAAGAACCAAACAAAAACCAAGAAACATGATGCAAGGATGCAATGGTTTGAGATCTCGACGAACGATACGATCAAGCTACTCACTTGAGAGCCCTCCTTGATAGTACGGCTATCGATACTATAACCCGGTCTCCCAACTACCACCATGAGACCGGTAAAATAGAAAACCTATCAAGGGCAAACCTTTGCCTTGCACATGATCCACTTGAGTTAGATGATGACGATCTTGTCCTCCTCAAGATGGACCACCTTTCTTGATTGCGTTGGGTCGATGAAGACTAGATGATTGCTCCCTCATACTCCACTATGGGTGAGCCACTCTTCGGCACATATTCACAAGTCCATTGACACCACAATGGATGGCAAGCTTCAAGCACTTGATCTCTTCGTGATTCTCCACTTGAAATTGCACACGGCAATCTTGATGACGATCACCACTTGATGTCATCCTTCCCATGGGTTGTATGATATCATCCTCTTGACGCAAACCCATGGACACGTACCTAACCCCACATAGACTCTCACATAGACCATGGGTTAGTACACAAAGTGCAATGGACAATGCTTACCATACCATGGGATCACTTGATCCCTCTCGGTACATCTTCTACTCTTTGTGAGTTGATCAACTTGATTCACTCTTGACTTAGTCTTGATCAACCTTGAATATTTCCAACTCTCTTCGTTTGGATGATGTCTTGAAGGTAAACATGAATGATCACACAATCTTCTTCTTCAAGACATGCTTGCAATAATCTCAACTCTCAAATGACCAATCTTTGGATAATTCCTTGAATAGCACCTTGGTCGACACAAACTCTCCTTGAAACCAACACATGTACTCCAAGAAAAGCCTATGGACAAAACCTTCAAATATAACTCAAGGAAACCATTAGTCCATAGAGATTGTCATCAATTACCAAAACCAAACACGGGGGCACCGCATGTTCTTTCAACCCCGCTGCCATGGGAGGGTAGGACAAAAGATATCATGCAAGTTCTTTTCCATAAGCACGTATGACTATATTCGAAATACATGCCTACATTACATTGATGAACTGGAGCTAGTTCTGTGTCACCCTACGTTATAACTGTTGCATGAGGAATCGCATCCGACATAATTATCCATCATTGATCCATTGCCTACGAGCTTTTCACATATTGATCTTTGCTTTACTTTTCCGTTGCCACTGTTACGATTGCTACAAAAACTGCTACTGTTACTTTTTCCACCGTTACCGTTACTTCCATACTACTTTTGCTACTAAATACTTTGCTGCAGATATTAAGTCTTTCAGGTGTGGTTGAATTGACAACTCAACTGCTAATACTTGAGAATATTCTTTGGCTCCCCTTGTGTCGAATCAATAAATTTGGGTTGAATACTCTACCCTCGAAAACTGTTGCGATCCCCTATACTTGTGGGTTATCGATTCCCCTATACCATTATAGCTGATCCCATATACTGGTTCGGCCCCTCGCGGTGGAGGTAAAGGCCTACTCCATTTTATGGTCCCATTGCTTTGGTTTCGATTACCAGGGAGCGAATACGCTTGACCTAGTTCTTGATCTCTTGTTTCTTGTCCTCAACCTGCCGCCGGGTCGTCCCTTTATATACATAGGTTGACGCCCGACGGCTTACAGAGTCTCGGTCGGCTCATACACAACGTGTCCGGCTTGGTGACTAGCTAAGCTTGCCTTTCAATATAAGTTATACATGTGGCGGTTCATCCCCTTGGGCCTCAAGTCGCCTCTGGGTCTTGGGCCGTCAATGGGCTTGCTATGACCCGCCATCTTCATTGATAAGTCGCCAGTGGTATGACCTGGCCCCTCCTGGGTGGGTCATACCCAATAGTTATATCCCCAACAGCTACGGTCTCTAGGCGGCGTAAGACGCCGGGGCTCGGCGAGTGGCGGCGGGGTCCCGTGGTGGGGCTCAACTATGCGTCGGCTAGTTGCTGCATCGGTGGTGGATGGGGCTGCTAAGGCTCCCTTGCCTCCCGTGTGCATGATGTGGCCCAGATCAGGGCTGTCATGGTGTGGCTAGGCAGAGGGGCAGCGCGCACTACGAGGGTTGATGGCCAGCAGCGGCTGCCGTTTGCACCGTGGTGGCTGGGGCACTACCTGAGGTGGTTGCGTGAGGGCCGGTTTTTGGCTAGGTGTTAGGCTTGTTCTAAGTTCATATTTATCTTTTGATCTGCATTGTAAGAGGGTCTCCCCTCCATAATGTATCTTCCCGAGAGGACGAAATCGGTCTGGCTAGAGTGTTAGCCACTACTAAAAGTCACCCAATGTGATTCTCTCCTTTTAAAGAGTGTGTTAGCTACAATCATGTTGTAGGCTAGGGCAAAGCTTAAGACATGTACTATTTTTCTATTATACTGTGAAAAAATGGGTTTAACTTTCGTGGCTAGGTGAAGACAACCCAATGCACTAGTAAACCCCGCGAGAGAAATTTGAAGAGCACATGCGAGTTCTCCTGTGCTTGAATGGTCATTTGGTGGTTAGGGGGTGTTTTATGAAAACTGAATTCATGGCACCAACTTGCATCTAGCAAGAGCACATGTCGCTACAGGCAAAATCACAACAAATATAGTGGAAGCACGACACCAATATAAGCAGATGTCAGCGAGAAACAAGATAAATGCTGCGAAGAAGGAGCATCACTATCGCACGGGGTCAGGTGGCTACCTCAAAGCCCGGCCATTGTGGGCCAAGGCTGAGAATGACCTGCTTGATAAAGGGGTAGAACCAGAGACATTGCACTGGCCAGACCGTTGCCGGACTTGGTTCTTAGGGGTTGGCGGAAGCTTGGACCCTGTAATAGGGAAGTGCGTTTGGACGAAAGAGCAAATGCGAATACCCGTCACGAAGCTTAAGTTCTATATCGCCATAGCGCAGGACGGGACGTTCGTTCCAGACAGAGAGAATGACGAGCTCACAATGGCCCTCGGGAATCCTGAGCACCCTGGACGGACACGAGGCACGCCAGGCTCCGTTCCATGGAAGGCTGGGTTTCCGGACGCAGGCAGTTACAAATGCTAGGAGAGGAGGAAGAAAGTGGAGCAGACCCAACTGTAGGCGCTGCATGCAAGGGTAGAAGCAATAGAGGAACGAGAACGAGAAGCAGTTCACAGCAAGCGACCTGCGGAAGCTATCCTGCCATCTCAGCGGAGAAGCAGCGTGGCTTCCACCGAGCTACTTCAGCTGGAGCCTGTCTTCACGGCTCCTACTAGCTACCCCATGGATGCTATCATGGAGTCTCAACATTGCCACCTTATGACGCAATGGCAGAACTTCAAAGTCAAGGCGGTTGTCGGCTCTGTTCGACTTCCTGAACCCGAAGCAACTTTTCACTGTCGTCCAATTCCAGAAGGATATGCTAGGGTGACGGTGGACGGAATAACGGAGGGATTGGAGGACCTCGAGCTTGACCACCCTACCGGCAATGGGGAGACTCGGCTGGGTTTGGCTCTAAAGACTCCATGCCTATGGCGGAAGGAGCTCATCAACCTTCCGAACCGGACGCCTCTGCATCCTCCTCCTCCTCCTCCGGTGAGTCAGGGCACTCCTCCTCCTCCGCCGCCTCCTCCTCCTCCGGCGAGTTAGGGCACTCCGCCTCCTCCTCTGCCTCCTCCTTCTCCGGCGAGTTAGGGCACTCTGCCTCATCCTCCTCCTCCGGCGAGTCAGGGCACTCCGCCTCCTCCTCCGGCGAGTGATCAGGGCACTCTGCCCCCTTCTCCGGCATGTGGCGGCACTCCGCCTCCTTCTTCGCCTCTGCCAGCGTGCCAGAGCAGCCAACCTCCTCCTTCTTCGCCTCGTCGGCAAGGGCGGAAGAGACCCGCCGCCACTCCGGCTGCTCCGACGCATCGTACTCGTTCTCCTCCGCCTCGTAAGCAAGCAAAGAAGACAGCCACATGCGCTCCGTCTGCTCCAGCATCTAGCAGTACAGCCAGAGGCGGGAGACAATACAGATTCGGTCCATCTCTAAAGCCTCTAGAGAAGTTACCACACGAGAGGTCCGTGGAGGAAAACGCGAAGAACGTGGAAGGCGAAGCGAGGGACTTCTTTGAAGTGGTGAAAGCAAAGAAACATCCACCTCCGGAGGAGAAGGTAGATCCGGTTAAAGCAAAGCGCACACTCGATGCCCTGAAGAAACCACCACCGTCTCCGCCGAAAAACAACTATGAGCGCATTATTGGAAAGTCATTTATCAAAGCGGAGCGGTCGGGAAGTACTATCAGTGATCGAAGGTTAGCAGAACGACGAGCTGGGAAAAAATTTGCCCAACTTGGCGAACAAGCGAACCAATCGTGCCCCCGCTCAAGGTGTCTAGCGATATCGTCGTTAATGATCCGAGGATGGTGCCCAGTTATACCAATCTTGGAGATTACCTGCCCGACGATGCAAATTTTGATATAATGGAGGTGGACGAACACAAATACTAGTACGGGAAGCCTCTCGTCAGAGATGGAACTATTCTGACAACGATGATGCGAAGATTCCATGATTGGTACATGAAAACATGCATCGAGTCTAGAGGGAAGAATACTTTGACGCTGAGAGTTAAAGAGGAGCACGACCTCGTTGGAATTGAACTGTTGACTGTTCCATTTGAGGAGTTCTTCCAGTTTTTCAATCAAAAGGCCCTCGATAAATTAACGGTCACTTGCTACTATCTGCAAGTACTACTTTTGTCATTAAGTCGCTCTATATATAGCTCAGCTCTTTCATTGCATGTATATATAATTATTCTCACTATATTATGCAGATTGAAGATCGTCGAATGCAGAAAAGCAGAAATCTATGATATTGGGTTCATTAACACAAATCTCATAGATGAATTTACGGTTAAAAATAATGCCAAAGAATCCGAGGCCAACTTGCTCCAATCGTTGGTAATAAATCAAAACAAAGATAAAATACTCTTTTCTTACAACTTCAAGTGAGTGTTACTGTCTTCTGCATATTCAGTTTCCCTTATTACTCGAGGTTATAGTAATGTAATTGATGAGTTTTGTCTGCGTGCGCAGGTTCCACTATATTCTCCTAGAGATTAAGCTTGAGTAGGGACTAGTAACCGTCTTAGACTTGAGACGAAAAGATCCCGAGACCTATGCGGACATGACTAAAATTCTCAACAAGTAAGTTCAATCGATCATTATCGCACCATATCGGCAACTTTTTGTTCATTTCCTGATATCTCAAGTAATAATTATTTTCCTTGTCTTGTAGGGTTTGGAAAAAGTTCACCGCAGAAGCTCCGGGACTGCCGAAGGAGCTGCGATGGACATACCCGGAAGTAAGTAGTACTAGCTAGCTAGTTCCGCGCATCTCCCATTGATTCCAACTACTTTCATCAATGCCATTTATAATGCTTCATTATCAGTTTGATTGACCTCTATTTCTCGTAAAGTGCTTGTTGCAGGAACCCGGGAATGATTACTGTGGATACTACGTTTGCGAGTTCATCTACAACGTGACTTGCAAAAACCCGGGGCTACTCTAAAAGAAAATTTGATGTGCGTAAGCAATAATATTCATAATTTAATTATATTACCATCATTTGTGTTAAGTTTCATTCATATATATGTATTGACCCCCTTCTTCAAATTAGATGTGGCAGATGCGGGATGATCTCCTACCACAAGATCGCATGAAAGCAATTCAAGAGGAATTGGCGGGATTCTTTCTTGACCACGTCATCAATAAAGCTGGAGAATACCATTTGGAAGCTGACTTCATATATAATTAGGGGATTATATTGTAAGAGATCTTAATATTGTATATATGTAGCCAGTAGCGCCGGATAGATGTATGAAAACTTGTTGTTCGACCAATCTCTCGGAGAAGGAGAGGTCGATATCACTTCTCTCTGTATGAATACGTTCATCACGAACTTCTGTACTTAATGGTTTCCTTCATTTGCTTACTAGCTAGCATGTCGAGTGTCTCTCTATACGTATAGCACGTAGCGTCGACTAAGCACGGAGATAAGAGAGGACACTTCTCTCTATTAATTAGCTAGCTAACACAATATATGAAACACCTAAATTAACCCCCCAAAACCCCCTTTCAAAAAGAAACCTCAGCTCCTGCCAGCTGCTGACGCGTGGATGCCTTTTGGTCCCGGTTGGTGCTACCAACCGGGACCAAAGGCCGTCCTGCCTGGGCTCGCCGCAGCGGCCACGTGGAGGCCCATCTGTCCCGGTTGGTGCAAGAATCGAGACTAAAGGTTTAGGGCTTTAGTAACGACCCTTTAGTCCCGGTTCCGCAACCAGGACAAACGGGCCTTATGAACCGGGACAAATGGCCCTTTTTCTACTAGTGAGAGAAGTTGGGTTGGTAACAAAAGAGCTGGATGAACTACTGCTGAGAGAGGAAATGTTGTGGCGTCAAAGATCGAGAACCATGTACCTATGTGAAGGGGACAGGAATACAGAACGGTTTCACCGCCAAGCCACTTGGAGAAAGAAAAAGAATACAATAGTGAAACTAATGACAGAAGATGGCAAATGGGTGGAACAAAGGGAGGAGCTACATAAAATGTCAACAGACTTTTTCAAGGAATTGTACACACAAGACAAAAACATCAAACCCTAGGCATTGTTGGAGTTGATCAATGAATTAGTGAGCCCTGAGATGAACTTTGAACTAGAGAAAGAATCCAGCGATAAAGAAATAAGCGATGCGCTCTTCCAGATTGGGCCATTAAAAGCGCCGGGCCCGAACGGTTTTCATGCAAGGTTTTACCAAAGAAATTGGGGTGTTTTGAAGGAAGAGGTAGTGGGGGCAGTCAAGGGATTTTTCACGGATGGACTGATGCCAGAGGGTTTGAATGAAACAGTTATCGTGTTAATACCCAAGGGGAATGATCCAAAAAGCTTGAGAGACTTTAGACCAATCAGTTTGTGTAACGTGATCTACAAGGTAATCTCAAAATGCCTAGTGAATCGGCTCCGCCCACTCCTAAACGACCTCATCTCGGAGACACAGAGCGCATTCATCCCGGGGCGAATGATCACAGATAATGCACTGATCGCTTTCAAATGTTTTCATAAAATCCAACACAGCAAACATTCCCAGAACACACACTGTGCATACGAGCTCGACTTAGCCAAAGCATATGACCGAGTGGACTGGAACTTCCTCGAAGGAGTCTTGAACAACTATGGATTTAGCAAGAAATGGATTGCTTGGGTTATGGTGTGTGTCCGATCGGCGCAGTACACAGTAAAATTCAATGGAAAATTGTTGGAACGGTTCAAACCATCGAGGGGGCTGAGGCAAGGAGACCCATTGAGCCCGTATCTTTTTCTGTTTGTGACTGAGGGCTTAAACTGCATTCTGCAAAAAGAGGTGGAGAGTGGGAATATCACGCGATTAAATTGCTCGGGGAAGCCCAGGTAGTTCAAATTTGCTTTTTGCGGATGATAGTTTGCTTTTTTCAAAGCGTCCGTAGACCAAGCAAAGGCGGTTAAACAGGCACTTGATGTTTTCCAAAAGTGCATGGGCCAACTGTTGAGTGCTAATAAGTGTTCACTACTTGTGAGTGAGAAATGCCCAAGTGATACTCAAGAAAGAATAAGACAGGTCTTGGAGGTTGAAACGTCCACTTTCGAGGGTAAGTACCTCGGACTTCCCACCCCGGAAGGTGGAATGAAAGATGGATAATTCCAACCTATCATGGAACGATTCATGAAAATGTGTAATAACTGGTCGGGCAGACACATGTCTTATGTGGCGAAAGAGGTGCATGTTAAAGTGGAAGTTCAGGCTCTGCCAACATTTACCATGGGTGTGTTCAAGTTGTCGACAGGCTTCTGTGAAAAATATGAACGGCTAATCCGAGAGTTTTGGTGGGGAAAGGAGGACGATCATCATAAGGTGCATTGGATGGCGTGGGACAAGCTAACGAAACCAAAGAGAGGGGGAGGCATTGGGTTTAGAGACATGCATATGTTCAACCAAGCCTTACTGGCTAGGCAAGGGTGGAGGCTGATTCAGAACCCAGAAAGTTTATGTGCTCGAGTACTAAAATCTAAATACTACCCCAATGGAGAACTGCTAGACACGGTTTTTGCTACCGATGCATCACAGACATGGAGAGGCATTGAGTTTGGCCTCAAGCTGCTCAAACAAGGACTAATATGGAGAGTTTGAAATGGGAAGAACATTCAGATACAGAGGGATCAATGGATACCACGATCGGAAGGGGTACGAGCTGCAAATTTCACCCGGAGATCCAGGCTTAGATGGGTGAATCAACTCATCAACCTCACGACAAGCAGGCGGGATGAGGGACTCATTCAGCAGATCTTCAATCCTTGTGATGCTACTGAGATCCTCAAGATTAAGATCCCACAAAGAGAGGTGGAGGACTGTGTGGCGTGGCACTATGAGAAGTCTGGGCTGTTCACTGTGAGTAGCGCTTATAAACTCGCCATGCGGTTGAAGGGGACTGGTCCACAATCTTCTACCTCAGGGGCAAGCACAGATGGTCGGAGCATTTGGGACGCCATTTGGAAGGTGGGAGTCCCTGCAAAGATAAAGATTTTCGCGTGGCAAGCGGCCACCAATACTTTAGCAACCAAAATGAACAAATGCAAATGCACACCAGCCACAACGAACATATGTGATGTATGTGGCAACGCAGAGGAAAACGAGTACCACGCTGTTGTAGCCTGCACTAAGAGCAAAGCCCTTCGCCATGCAATGCGAGAGCATTGGAGGCTGCCGAAGGAAAAGGATTTCTGGTACACGGGCGAGGATTGGCTCCAAGGTATCCTGAATGCAAGTAGTGATGATGTGAGGGATAAAATGTTGGGGAACGTAGTAATTTCAAAAAATTTCCTACGCACACGCAAGATCATGGTGATGCATAGCAACGAGAGGGGAGAGTGTTGTCTACGTACCCAACGCAGACCGACTGCGGAAGTGCTGACATGACGTAGAGGAAGTAGTCGTACGTCTTCACGATCCAACCGATCAAGCACCGAAACTACGGCACCTCCGAGTTCGAGCACACGTTCAGCTCGATGACGATCCCCGGACTCCGATCCAGCAAAGTGTCGGGGAAGAGTTCCGTCAGCACGACGGCGTGGTGACGATCTTGATGAACTACAGCAGCATGGCTTCGCCTAAACTCCGCTACAGTATTATTGAGGAATATGGTGGCAGGGGGCACCGCACACGGCTAAGGAATAGATCACGTGGATCAACTTGTGTGTCTAGAGGTGCCCCCTGCCTCCGTATATAAAGGAGCCAAGGGAGAGAGGTGCGCCGGCCAGGAGGAGGGCGCAGGAGGAGTCCTACTTCTACCGGGAGTAGGACTCCCCCCCCCAATCCTATTCCAACTAGGATTCCCAAGGGGGAAAGAGGGAGAGGGGTGGCCAGCCACCTCTCCTAGTCCTAATAGGACTAGGGGAAGGGGGGAGGCGCACAGCCCTTATGGGCAGCCCTTTCACCTTTCCACTAAGGCCCACTAAGGCCCATATGATTCCCGGGGGGTTCCGGTAACCTCCCGGTACTCCGGTAAAATCCCGATTTCACCCGGAACACTTCCGATGTCCAAACATAGGCTTCCAATATATCAATCTTTATGTCTCGACCATTTCGAGACTCCTCGTCATGTCCGTGATCACATCCGGGACTCCGAACAACCTTCGGTACATCAAAATGCATAAACTCATAATATAACTGTCATCGTAACCTTAAGCGTGAGGACCCTACGGGTTCGAGAACAATGTAGACATGACCGAGACACGTCTCCGGTCAATAACCAATAGCGGGACCTGGATGCCCATATTGGCTCCTACATATTCTACGAAGATCTTTATCGGTCAGACCGCATAACAACATACGTTATTCCCTTTGTCATCGGTATGTTACTTGCCCGAGATTCGATCGTCGGTATCCAATACCTAGTTCAATCTCGTTACCGGCAAGTCTCTTTACTCGTTCCGTAATACATCATCTCACAACTACCATATTAGTTGTAATGCTTGCAAGGCTTATGTGATGTGCATTATCGAGAGGGCCCAGAGATACCTCTCCGACAATCGGAGTGACAAAACCTAATCTCGAAATACGCCAACCCAACATGTACCATTGGAGACACCTGTAGTACTCCTTTATAATCACCCAGTTATGTTGTGACGTTTGGTAGTACCCAAAGTGTTCCTCCGGTAAATGGGAGTTGCATAATCTCATAGTTATAGGAACATGTATAAGTCATGAAGAAAGCAATAGCAACATACTAAACGATCGGGTGCTAAGCTAATGGAATGGGTCATGTCAATCAGATCATTCAACTAATGATGTGACCTCGTTAATCAAATAACAACTCATTGTTCATGGTTAGGAAACATAACCATCTTTGATTAACAAGCTAGTCAAGTAGAGGCATACTAGTGACACTTTGTTTGTCTATGTATTCACACATGTATTATGTTTCCGGTTAATACAATTCTAGCATGAATAATAAACATTTATCATGATTATAAGGAAATAAATAATAACTTTATTATTGCCTCTAGGGCATATTTCCTTCATAAAATACTTCTATTGCTGGGGCGGGCTTGGTATCGCTGGGATGACATTGTGCATGGAAAGGGTAGGGAGTCCATTTCGGCTTCTGTAATGTTCTTGCTCCGGTATGAACAGGAGGTGTACAAAGCGAAGGACAAATCAGAAATAACTATGAACACATGTGGCCTAAACCTCTTTGGAGAGAAGCAAGGAAAACAACCAGTAACAAGTACCAACAAATGGAATCCACCACCAGCAGGAATGGCAAAACTAAACACCGATGTGGCTTTTAAGCCTAACACGGATTAGGTACCGGGTGCACCGTTGATAGAAACAACCTGGGTCAGGTCTACCTCTCGACGGGGTGCACTCTCTGAATCAGTGTGCATCGGTTGTGACGCCCGGATAATTAAGCTACAGTAATTCTCTCCTAATGATGCCACGTCACTTCGATTATTGGCGCTAATCTCATGTTAGTTCAAAAACGATTCAAATTCAAATTCAAAAACAAACAAACAATAAAAGTTTTCAAATAATAAAACTAAAATGTTCGGAGTGTGCCAATTAATGCCTAGGTATTTATGGTGAAGGAACCACGCTTCTACAGGATGTCTAAATGCTTGAAAATGAATTAAAACAGAAGAGAAAACAAACAAAAGGGAAAAGAATAAAAACAGAAAACAAAACTACAAAATAAAAATAAAAGGAGAAGAGGCCCCCTGGCCAACTGGGCCAGACGGCCCAGCTGGCCGACCCGCTGGCCCACTCAGCCGGCCCAGTTGCCTTGGCCTATATGGCCTTCCCCCACTAACCCTAGCAACCACCCAGACCACCCCCACTTCTCCCCCCACGAACCCCCATCTCCCCTCGCTCCTCCCCCTGCCCTCCCGATCTGGATCGGGAGCAGATAGCCCCGTCGCCGCCGCCCGTTGCCCCGCACCACGTCGCCGCCCCTTGCGATGCCACCTCACCACCGGCCGCCGCCATCCTCCCCGCGCTCCACCGCGCTTTTCACTGCATCCGCCTCGTCTACTTCCGCTACGGTCATCGGAGCACCCAGAACGGGTCGTCGTCGTCGTCCCTCTCCCTCCCGCTGCTCTGACGCCATCCGTCCTCCCCGAGCACACTGCCTAACCCTACAGCCTCGATGTGAGCCCCATCATCGTTTCCCCTTGCCTCTCATTCCCTCCCCGACGCTTTAGGTCGCCGACCTCGCCGGCCCCGCGCTTGCGGTTAGCGTGCGCTCACCGTGTCCCTGCCGCTCGCTGACGCTCCGCCTCGCGCTCTTCGCGTCGCCGCTGGACGCCTCACTTGTGCGCCCGCCGGCCTCCGCCCCGCGCACCGCGCCGCACGCGTGCTCACCGCTGGCAGCGCCCATCCGCTGTTTGCCCTGTGCCGGCGGCCGTTCTCGCCGGCCACCCCCTGATTTGGCCGCCACCGCGCCCTTGGGCATGCGCCCAAGCGGGCAAGAGCCCGGCGCCCGTTGCGCCCGCTCGAGCCGCCCAGCGCCCACACCCAGTGCCCAATTTGGGCATGGGCCTATGACAAGTGGGGCCCAGCCCCCAGAACGTTAATAAAAAAGAGTTGTAAATAAATAAATGATAAAAACTATATTGATTAATTAATTAACTTAATTAATTAATGTTTAATTAACCTAATTAACTAGTGTTAATTAACTAAACAATAATTAGATTAGTTAAAACCTAATTAGGCTGAACAGACAATGACACGGGGGTCCCACCCCTGTTGACCAGTCAAACATTGACTGGTCAACTGGGTCCCCCTGGCCCACTTGTCAGCCTCTGTGTACATTCTGTGTACGCAGGGCTGGGTACCCATAGCATTTTGTCTATTAATTTTGAATTAGTAATAATTTCAGAAAATGAATAAAACTTTGAAAAATCATATAAAATAATCTGTAACTCGGATGGAGAAACTTTGTACATGAAAGTTGCTCAGAACGACGAGACGAATCCGGATATGCAGCCCGTTCGTCCGCCACGCATCCCTAGCATAGCAAACACGCAACTTTCCCCCTCCGGTTCGTCTGTCCGAAAACGCAAAACACTGGGAATACCTTCCCGGATGTTTTCCCCCTTCACTGGTACCATCTCGTACCGCGTTAGGGCACGCCTAGCACCATGCTTTGTCATGTCATGCATCGTCATGCATTTGTTTGCATTATATTTATTGTTTCTTCCCCCTCTTCTCTCGCTAGACACCGAGACCGACGCCGCTGCTACCCAGTACGACTACGGAGTTGACGATCCCTCTCTCTTGCCAGAGCAACCAGGCAAGCCCCCCCCTTTGATCACCAGATATCGCCTACTCTTCTCTATACTGCTTGCATTAGAGTAGTGTAGCATGTTACTGCTTCCCGTTAATCCTATACTGATGCATAGCCTGTCCTTGCTACTACTGTTGTTACCTTTACCTACAATCCTAATGCTTAGTATAGGATGCTAGTTTATCATCAGTGGCCCTACATCCTGGTCCGTCTGCCATGCTATACTATCGGGCCGTGATCACTCGGGAGTTGATCACGGGTATATACTATATACTTTATACATGATACATGTGGTGACTAAAGACGGGTCGGCTTGAGGAGCACCCGCGAGTGGAGTTTTGAGGCGGAGCGGCAGGGCAGGTTCCGACCACCTAGGAGAGAGGTGGGCCTGGCCCTGGTCGGCGTTCGCGGATACTTAACATGCTTAACGAGATCTGGGTATTTGATCTGAGTCTGGCCATTTGGTCTATACGCACTAACCATCTACGCGGGAGTAGTTATGGGTATCCCGGCATCGTGGTATCAGCTGAAGCCTTCGTGACGTCAGCGACTGAGTGGCGCGCGCCGGATTGGAATGGAAGGCCACTAGGCTAGGTCTGCTTTCGGCCGCGTTCGCAACATGCAGGTGTGCTAAGGGCGATGGGCCCAGACCCCTGGGCGCTTAGGTTTAGACCGGCGTGCTGACCTCTCTGATGGTCTAGGTGGGGCTGCGACGTGTTGATCTTCCGAGGCCGGGCATGACCCAGGAAAGTGTGTCCGGCCAAATGGGATCGAGCGTGTTGGGGTATGTGGTGCACCCCTGCAGGGAAGTTAATCTATTCGAATAGCCGTGATCTTCGGTAACAGGACGATTTGGAGTTGTACCTTGACCTTATGACAACTAGAACCGGATACTAAATAAAACACACCCTTCCAAGTGCCAGATACAACCGGTGATCGCTCTCTCACAGGGCGACGAGGGGAGGATCATCGGTTAGGGTTATGCTATGCGATGCTACTTGGAGGTCTTCAGTATACTCTCTTCTACACGCTGCAAGACGGAGGCTGCCAGAAGCGTAGTCATCGAAAGGACTAGCTATCCCCCTCTTATTCCGGCATTCTACAGTTCAGTCCACCTATGATAGCCTTATTCCAGTTGATATCAATGCATACATATGTAGTGTAGCTCCTTGCTTGCGAGTACTTTGGATGAGTACTCATGGTTGCTTTCTCCCTCCTTTCCCCCTTTCCTTCTTCCTGGTTGTCGCAACCAGATGTTGGAGCCCAGGATCCAGATGCCACCGTTGACGACGACTCCTACTACACCGGAGGTGCCTACTACTACGTGATGCCCGCTGACGACGACCAGGAGTAGTTAGGAGGATCCCAGGCAGGAGGCCTGCGCCTCTTTCGATCTGTATCCCAGTTTGTGCTAGCCTTCTTAAGGCAAACTTGTTTAACTTATGTCTGTACTCAGATATTGTTGCTTCCGCTGACTCGTCTATGATCGAGCTCTTGTATTCGAGCCCTCGAGGCCCCTGGCTTGTAATATGATGCTTGTATGACTTATTTTATTTGTAGAGTTGTGTTGTGATATCTTCCCGTGAGTCCCTGATCTTGATCATACACGTTTGCGTGTATGATTAGTGTACGATTGAATCGGGGGCGTCACATCGGTGGAGGAAGCCGATGGACTAGTGATGTTGCAGGGTTTGTGGGAAATGGCCAAATACTACATTGGGCTAATACAGGTGGAGGTGGACTGTTTGTTTCTGTCCAATGCACTAAGGCCAACTTCACCGCACGGCCCTAAATTTATACCCATTTTGTCCGAATTTTGTTCGTATGGGGTAGAAATAGAGGGAACAAACGCCGGACAGAGGCCGCACAAACTCGCTGCGCCCATTGCTGGAGTACCCTAAATCTATACCCATTTTGTCTGGATTTTGTCCGTATGGTGGGCCAGGTACAGAAAAGGAGAGAGTGACAGGTGGGGTCGAGGCGGACACAGACGGACGACGAGGACGCGAAGACGTCCGCTTTCTGTCCGCTTTGGCCCCAAACCGAGAGCAACTTTGGTCTGGAAATGGGGCAAAAGCGGACACAGACCGGACGAAACGTCTGTATGCTCTCATGCGTTGGGTCGTTCGGTTTGTTCATTTTACCCCAAACGGACACAAACGAACGATTTGGGGTAGAAATGGCTCACGCGCTGGAGTTGGCCTAAGGACGGGTGCTACGAACAAATCAAGCATGTTTCCCATTGTCGCAGATATTAAAACAGTGTTGGATGGCTTCAGTGAGCACAAGATAGATTGGGTTAGGAGGGACCAAAACAAAGTAGCCCACAACATAGCAAGCCGAACAAAGAGCTCTGGGGACTTCGTACAATTGGGCTCAGTTCCAGATGATTTGTTAGATATCCTGGCTGATGATTGTAATGTGTTGGTTTAACCCTTTTGGGTGGGGGAGTGCTACGCGTCCGTCGGCGGATCTTTTTAAAAGATCCGCCGCCTGGCGTGCCGTGCGATCTATATTGCTCAGCACACAATTCCTCTTTGCAACAAGAGTATTGTTTCAGAAACAAGGGTGCTTTGTTCGGAAACATATCGATAACTATTGCAACATGAGCTTTGTTTCAGAAACATTGGTGCAGTTGCAAAAACATCTCTGCGTATGATTCCACTTTGCAACAAGAGCTTTGTTTCAGAAACAACTATTGCAACAAGGGCTTTGTTTCAGAAAAAATATCGCTCAGTGCTGGGATGGATCAGCAGGGAGGGCTCCCCGACACTGACATCATTGATGGTGAGGCCATGCGCCGCGCTGCGCGCTGCAGGAACGATGACCGGGGCGCGCGGATCTGAAGCACTGTCACCGACGTCGAGTGGTGGCGCTGCAGGAACGATGACCGGGGCGCGCGGATCTGAAGCGCTATCACCGACGTCGGGTGGTGTCTTGGCGAGATGCAGGGCAGGAGAGATGTGAGTGGCAGGGCGGCCGACTGCCTAGCCGGCGACAAGTGAGGTGGTGAAAGAAAAGCGGAGGCATGGAAGTGGAGCGATGAAGGCCTGCCTCGCCGCTGAATGACGGCTTTTGGAGCAGATCGGTGGCGAGCAAGTGCGTACCTAGCCATGTAATCTGTTTGCAGCAAGTGCCGAGTTGCAGAAATAATTCTGAAACAAGGATGGAGTTGCAAGAACATGAAGTAGGTGAAGGTGACGCCTGACCGTCCGATCAACAACAGATCGAACGCTCACGGAGACGGACGACGCGCGCGGAAAGATCCGCCGGGTGACCACAAGCTTTTCCCTTTTGGGTGGGGCGCCGCTACGCGTCCGCCGACGGATGTGTTAGAAACATCCGTCACTCGGAGAGCCGTTTGATTAGACACTTGACAGCCGCCGGATGCAACCATCACCCGCAATTGACCAGGTCGTTACTTCCTGCAACAGACGTTCTGTTTCAGAAACATAATCCCCTGTACGCCGCCATCCAGACACAACCCCGTCCATTACTTCCTGCAACAAGACTCGTGTTGCGAACCTAATTCCTGCAACACAACCCAGTTACAAAATTTATTCTCCTTTTTCCTGCAACAAGACTCTTGTTGCGAACCTAATTCCTGCAACAAGTGCAACAAGACCCCAGATGCAAAATTTATTCTCCTTTTTCCTGCAACAAGACTCTTGTTGCGAACCTAATTCCTGCAACAAGATCTCAGTTACAAAATTTGCAATATCTACAACCTCTTCTTTGTATTCTTCCAAAAGACCATTGTTGCAAAATTTGCAGCAGCATCTCTTACCTCTTCTCTGTATTCCTGCAACAAACCCCTTGTTGCAATTTTACCCAACAAAGAACATGATGCAGAAAACTTCACCTCGTCCCAGCCGCCATTACAATAACACCATTGTTACAGGAACTGCTGCTGCATGCGGTACTGACGTTTGTAGCTGACCTTGAGGAAGCGGCAGTCATGCCTATCCACACCAGTGCTCCTTCAGGACGGTGACACAGTGCTCCGGCAGTGGCGTGCCTCATAGAGGAAAGAGGAAAAGGAGGAGGGAGGAGAAGAGGACGAGCGCGGGTGGCGAAGCAACAACGTTTGGTTTGATGCAGTGGAGGTGGAAGAAGAGGTTGGGAAAGAAAGATGTGGATGGGATCTCTTTGTTGGAGATAAGAAGGAAAAATTAGAGCGGTGGTGCAGGCTCATGTGGGCACGTGACGCACAGGAAAGACGCGGCGTTTAGCATTGGATCCGTGGATGATTAGTATCTTTTCCCTTTTGGGTGATGCTAAAAAAAATTGCCGGGCCGACAGGTCCGAGCCCGAGGCACGACGGGACCGTGCGACGCTGGTCCCACCCGGCGTGATAAGTCTCAGCATTGGCCGCGAATCAGATACGGAGGCAAGTAGTAAAAGTCAACGCCATTTCCGAATACGGAGGCAGGATACGGGGCTGGCTGCACAGATAAAAGGACGCCCGCTGGGAGGGAGGGCTCTGTTTCTTGTCTGTCCCTGCGTTTCGACCTCGCTGCCCGTCCACTTTCGACCTTCGCAACCGCGCCTTCGCCGCTCGGCGCTCGCCGCTCGTCGCCTCTCCGGCCTACCCACCTCCCGTCAGAGTTTTGGTCCTAATCCTCAAAGGAAACCAATATCGTGGGTTGCTCCCCCCAGATCTCTGCCTCCGCGGCGAGTGGGGAATAAGAGGAGCCGCCGCCGCCGCCGCCGCCGCCGGCCGGCACCTCCGCTCCGCAGGTTGCCTCTGCTCTCTAATCCTATTATTACTTTCCTCTTTGCCCCCACTTCTTTTTTAGTTACGGGCGGCGGAGAAAGATGCGATTTTTCTGATGCACGCGACACTACTTACTGATTCTTAGTTTCAGACAAAATTCAGTTTACGCATACTTACATTATTATCTCAAGTCCCTATTAAGTATTAACCCTCTTGACTCTTGTTCCCCAACGTTCCTCAATGTTCTTTTCAGCACTGGAATGGGGAACTATCTGACGAGTAGAATAACGGCAGAGAAGCATGCCCATGTCAAGCAGACATCCAAGAATCGCAATGGAAGGCCTGGCCTTAAATTTCATGACCTTCCAGAGGTATGTTGATTTTGCCTTTCAACTTGTCCGTCAGGGTAAATAGATTTCTCTACTTAAACTTGTCTTCTCCTTTTGCTCAAGGATGTACTGTGCACAATTTTATCGAAATTACCTGCAAAAGAGGCTGTTCGGACCAGTGTTTTGTCGACTGACTGGAGATGTACATGGACAGCTTGCCCCAGACTAAGCTTTGGTGTCGATGATGTAAGTAAGAATGCAAAAAGGAAACACCAGCACACCCAGATGTTCATCGACCGTGTTAATGCGGTTTTGACCAAGCACAGCGGCAGGGCTCTTGACCAACTTGAGATTAAATTTATATTCGAGGCCAAGCTTGTTGATCACCTCAATAATTGGATTAGATTTGCTATGTCAGCCCACACAAAGAGTCTAGCTTTTGATTTGGCGCCACCGGACAATTTTCCCAAATAAGGGGATCATTACAGATTCCCATTTGAACAATTTACAGACAAGAAAAGTGTATCCTGTCTAGCGTGTCTTCAACTCAGCTTTGTATGTTTCGAACCACCTCCTGCCAATTTCATAGGTTTCCCAAACCTAAGAAAGCTTCATCTCCATGTACTCAAGACCACTAGACAGGATCTCGAGAGTATCTTGTGCAGTTGTGTTAATCTTGAATGGCTGAGCTTACTCAGATGCCATCTCAAGGATCAAATGAAGGTGGTTCGGCGGCCATTGTCCCACCTCCGCTACTTGAAAGTCGTGCACTGTGATATAACCAAGATAGAGTTCAATGCTCCAATGCTCTCCACCTTTGTTTATGATGGACCATACATACCTATTACCCTCCATGCTGCGAAGCTGGAAAATGCAACAATTAGGTTCCTCGGCGCAGTTTTTCAGCATTGTATCGCGTCACTCCTCAATGGGCTACCAGATGTACACAACCTGACACTGCATCTTGGAATGCAAGAGCTTGAGGTATTTTATTACCGGGACAATTTTATAGTTATGGCAGTCACGTAATCTTGCAATAACCTTTGTTGTTTTATCTTTCAGGCCCGGTGGATGTTAAATAGCCCTCGTGTGTTTTCTCACCTTAGGCATGTGCAAATACTGTTGATTATACATTATGAAGAATATGACAAAATCCTCTACTTAGTTTCTTTTTTAAGGGTTGCTCCGTTCATTGAAAAGTTGGAAGTACATGTGAGTAATGCTCTCAATAGTTCCCCCCCCCCCCTCCCCCCCCCCCCCTTTGTCAGCCATTATTTTCAGTTTGCATGTAGGTGGTAGCAAGAAATCCTACTAATCTTGATGACTTTTGCAGTTTCATGATATTGGCACTTTGTGGTTTGCAACCGATGGACCTTTGAGACAAGAAATGCCACCGTGTGAAGATAAATTTGTTAATCTGAAGGACGTTCGAGTTACAGGATTCAGAGGGGCACGCGGCCAAGCTGAATTCCTTATGCACGTGGTTGAAAATGCTCCTGCAATAGAGGTCGTGACTGTAGATACAGCTCAAAGGCTAACTGATGCTTGGGATCCAAATGAACCAATTCCTAGACTAGATAGTGCTGCTCTTGATATGGTTAGAGCTCCCCTCCTTAAGACACTCCCACCGAATGCAAAACTTTCACTTATTTAAGGCAGACTTGCATCTGTTGCATATATGTAGCTTCCGAAAGTAGAGTAAATCTGGCATGTAATTTCTCTTTAATTGTTAAATTAGTTATCATCAACTGTGTCTGCATCTTACTCCGTTGATTCGTTTCGGGATACAAAGGGGGAAATAGCGCTACGAGAGAAGAACTACAAGTACGAGTTTTTGGCTAGGAAGTTCCCACCGCAGCTCATATGGCAGAGGGTAAGGGGCTGTTTGAAAGGGAGCCCAGAGCTGCCTTGCGGCCAAATTATTTGGTCACCCTTTCAGATTCTGCAGCAACCTGTGGGCGAGTCCCTGGCGGCCAATTCCAGCGCCAAAATTTTGGCAAGCCCTTGTTTTGGTAGGGCTGGCATGGGCACAAACTTAAAAGCATCTACGGCCGGGCGTCTCAAACCCGCCTCATATGCCCGGGCGGGTCATCAGGTTACTGATCGGTCGCGAAAATTTCACCCGGACAAATGCCTCAAACGACCGGATTGACCGGCACCCCTCATATCCAGCTTAAATATAAGTGGATATGGGGCGACTGGGCACGTCCGTCACGTCTGACTGACGTCGGGGTCTCACGCGGAATCGCCCGGAAACCCCACGGTCCGAAACTCATCTCCACCATCGGACCGATGTCGCCGCGTGGCGCCGCTCCGGCGGGCCACGTAGTGACTAGCCCGTCTGTTTAAGCCGACCACCGACACCGAAACTTTACCCCTCCACATTTTCCTCCGCTCGTTCGCCGCCGTCGCCACTTTTCACTCCCCGCCCGCCACCACTAGTAGCCATGCCCTCAGGCCGCCGGATAAGGGGCTACTCATTTCTAACGCTGGAGCGTCGACTGCAGCTCCTTGAGCAGATCCAGGCAAGGCATGAAGCCCGGATTGCCGCGGGGCTACCTCCGGATGCAGTGGATCCGGAGGAGGAGTTGGAGGAGGAGGAGGAGGAGGAGGAGGAGAGGAGGAGGAGGAGGGGAAGGAGGAGGAGGATGTGGGGGACGCTGGGGACGCGGATCCGCGAGCGTAGCAGTAGGCCATCTTCGATTCCCTTCGCTCGGAGTTGGATGCGGAGGTGCGACGCCGTCGTCGGTAGGAGATGGAGGCGCAGCACGCCGTGAAGGAGGAGATGTTCACCTACATGGACGAGGTCGAGCAGGAGGAGGAGCCGGAGCCCTCCTATGCGCCCGTCCACCTGGCACCCTGCGCCGACGCCGTCGACATCTTTGACGACAAAGATTAGCTAGGGTAGTACATACTATGTAGTATGTAGGATTTTTTTTTGCATGCTTTGTATGGATTTAGGGGGTGAAATATGAGAGACTCGGATGCATTGAGGCGTGACCAATCACTATCTACGGACGCGCCCGGTGGTGTCTGCGGGCGCTTGAGGAATCGGATTTTTCAAGTCTGGTTGTAGATGCTCTAGTGAGTTTTGAAGAGCCTAATTTTCAAATTTGGGCAAGTCAATTGTTCCTAAACATTGATTCTTTTGTCAAGATTCGTGTTGATGTTTTTTCTTGTTTTGTTTCATGGCTTTTTAGGCTGATTTTTGACTTGCCTGGAGTAAGTCAATTTTTTCTTAGGCTGGATTTTTGACTTGCCCATGTTTAGGGTAAGTCAGTTTTTTCTGGAATGTACGCTAGGCTTTACTTAATCAGAGGCAACATTAACAGGTATTACATTTGTATGGTTGGGATTGTCTAGCCAAATGTGTCTCCTAAGAGCATCTACAGTTACATATGACAAATATGGTCCCTCAAATGTTCAGGGACGCATTTGAGCGCGTCGCACGGGCAGTGACTATACACATCTTAAATTTCATTTGTTGCATCCGAACATCTTATATTAGATTCTTAAATTCATACAAAGAAATGCAAATGAAATAACCTACGAACTATGTTGATCACCTAGCTACTCATCATTGGAGATGTCGACGATCTTCGTGCTCGGCTCTAGCAGCATGGACAACAGCTGTAGCTCTGGCTCCTCCGGTTGCTCCGCTCCGGCCTCCTCTGACTGTATCTCCGCATCGAATTCAGGGAAGAGCGTGTCAGACTCCGCCTACTCCCGCCGGAGGAACGCCCGGTTGGCCTTTACATAGGCCTCATCCTGGATGGACTCCAGGATGGCCTGCTACTCCGCCATCTCGTCGTACTAAGCAACGGCGAACTTCGCCTCCGCCTGCTCCATGTTTAATGCCGACACCTGCTGCTCCGCCTCCTCCACCTCCATTGGTGCCAGCTCCTCCTCCTCCTCCTCCGACTGCCCCTCCTCCTCCTCCTCCAGCTCTAGCGAGTCCGGAGGCAGCCTGACAACGATGCAGGCTGCACGCACGGCTTGTCTCGTCCGTATCTCCTACTGGATCTCGGCGTGGCGCTCCGGCGTGAGCATTGTGTAGTACATGATCTTAGTTCGGAGCGTGGGCAGAGTGCTGGAGCGGGAAAGGGAGGAGATGGATGGGCTCGGACTCGCGGTGCGGAGAGGGAGGAGGGGGTGGTGGATGGACTAGGGTTGTGGGACTCTGTCCGGCTTAAATAGGCCGATTTGCTCTCGGGCGGCGAGCCGGAGCGGCGCCACACGGCGTTCACACCACGACGACGTAGGAGGTGTCCGTCGGACCGCCGTATTTCCAGACGAGTTCGTGTGGGACCCCTTCGTCGGTCCTACATGGCGGGCGTGCCCAGGCGTCTTCATATCATTCCATATTTGGGTTAGATATGGAAGGTGACGGTCAGCCCGAGCGTCTGAGACTTGTTTAAAGAGCCCGTCCGGGTCAAAAAAACATGACCGGACAGTGATCGGGCGGCCCACCCGAACGTATGTGGCGGGTTTGATGTGCCTGCCTGTAGAACCTAGCCAACTTATGAGCCTAAAAGTTTGTAGCTTGAAATTCATGTACAAAAAAGCATGAATGAAAGGATTTCTCCATCTACTTGATCTCTTTGATAATACCCTCGTAAGAACCTCCAATGCCTTCATGAATATCTAACTAGTATCTAAGCTCCCATGAAATCGAGCGCTATGAGTAACTGCGTATTCGAGTTGATCTCCCATCGCTCATGTGTGTGCAAGCTTTCAAACGGTCTGTCTGGTTCGGCTCGAACATGCATGCACGCTGGTGGTCTATCTTCTTTTTGTGAGACACACGCTGGTCTTCTATCTAGGTCGGTGCGTTCCCAGCACCCTTGTAAAGGCCCAACAGGGCCCAAGCTATGAGAGAAGAAACCCAACCTGCAGTCGACCACAGACAGATGCCTCTCGGTGGCAATTTCGGGAGCAACTAGTTAACGAGCGCTTTTTCGGGAGTCTTGCAACGATTAGCGTTACTTGGCACGCTTTCAGCCATTCGCCATGTGTCGCGCTCTGGACGCTTCTTCTGGATTTTTTTATTTTTCCGCACGCCTTTTCGGCTTTTCAAACGGTTTTTTCGATGTTTTGGTTTTCCTCCGGTTTTCTTGAGCTTTTCGATCAAAAAAAATATTTCAAAAAAAAATCTTAAAAAGAACGCGTTTTCTTTCTTTTTTTTCGCGAAAGTCACGGTTTTATTTTCACGAGAGGCACAGTTGTGCTTTAGCGAGAGTCACGGCCGTGCCTTTCGGCAGTGGCGGAGCTTCATGGGGGCCAACCTGGGCCATGGCCCCCCCAGCTCACAAGAAACCATGCATATGTTTCTTTGTATTAGGCCTATTTTCCATCAAAAATAAGCTGAAATTTGTTATGTTTGCCCCCCCTTCAGTACATGCCCCCCCCCATGATTTGGGCTCAAGCTCCGCCACTGCTTTTCGGAAACGGAAAAAAGTACGTTTATTATTTTTCTTTCTTTCGCGAGAGTCACAGTTTTGCTTCCGCGAGAGGCACGGTTGTGCTTTCGCGAGAGTCACGGCCGTGCCTCTCAGAAAGGGAAAAACAAAACACGTTTTCTGTTTTTTTTTTCTTTCGCGAGAGTCATGGTTTTGTTTCCGCAAGAGACACGGTTGTGCTTTCGCGAGAGTCACGGCCGTGCCTCTCGGAAAAGGAAAAAAATATGCGTTTTCTGTTTTTTTCTTTCGCGAGAGTTACGGTTTTGCTTCTGCGAGATGCATGGTTGTGCTTTCGCGAGAGTCACGGCTGTGCCTCTCGGAAACGAAAAAAAACGCGTTTTCTGTTTTTTTTTCCTTTCACGAGAGTCACGGTTTTGCTTCCACGAGAGGCACGGGGTGTGATTTCGCAAGAGGCACAGGCGTTCCTCTTTCGGAAAGGGAAAAAACTGTGCTCCCGGTTTGGTTTTTTCACCCTTTTTTTCATTCGGTTTTTTCATGAAAAAAGTTCGTCAAAACCTAGCAATATGGGATCTAGTTTTGAATATCTCGACACGAGAAATCCAATGGTGAAAACGGTTCAAGATTTGGACGCACCATTTAAAAGATAAAATGTTGAATAAACTGATCTACGAAAAAAGGAAAAACTCCCAGGTTGCGACAAGTGTTCTTTGCAACGAGTACTTCATAATTAGTGATTTCGGGCAATTGCTATTTGGCGCCTGGTTTTTACTGTTTGCGCTAACCGGCCCATATTTCTTTTTTTTTGAATGTTGGCAGTTGACTGCCAAATTCATTGATCAGAAGGGGAACAAGGTACAAAGACAAGCCCGAGAAGGGCAGGCCGAGAAGAACAGCCAAGAAGAAAAAAAAGAAAGCGAGGCAAGAAAGCTACTACTCAGCCAGGATCAAAAGGGATGCCCGCACCAGCCATGTTCCAAAGGCGAATTTCATCCTTGATCATGCGAACAAGAGCCGCTTTCGGTAGTGTCTCCTGCTGAAATATTCGCCTGTTCCTCTCTCGCCACAGCTCCCAGGCAATCAATTGAATAAGCGACAGGGTTCCTTTCCTTCGCTCATCCGCTGCCTGATGGACGCAACTGGTCATCCAGTCTTTGAGGCCAAAGGATCCATCCCAGGTTGCAGGATTGAGAGAAGGATAGCAAGCGAGCGTGGAAATGGAATTCCAGATATCCTTGGACCACCAGTAGTCAACAATGAGGTGGAAGGGGGTCTCTAAATTCCTCATGCAGAAGGGGCAAAAGTAATTGTTTTCCCATCCATGCCTAAGGAGAGCATCCGCCGTCAGAATTTTACCCAAGATAGCAGTCCAAATAAAGAAGCGGCATTTTGCAGGTGCCCATGCAGCCCAAATAAGCTTATAACCATCCATGGGAATTGATCCCTCGAACTGGACCAAGTATGCCGAGCTGGCAGAGTATTTGCCATCCTGCGATAGTCTCCAAGTAATCGTGTCATGTTGGTCATGCTGCAGCTGGACTGCCTCCAGCAAGCTTGCGAGCGCGGTCAGCTCGGGGATCATATGCTCCGTCAATCCCTTGGCTAGGTCGGCAAGCCACGTTTCATTTGTCAGCGCCTCCCTGACAGATCGGTTCTTCCGCATTGATATACTGTATAATGTTGGCGCGATCGACTTGGGGCATTGGCCTTTTAACCAGCGGTCATTCCAGAAATTGGTCCGTGCCCCATCCCCAATGGTGATACTGGTTGCCATTGAGAAAAGCTCCTGCTCGACAGAATCACATGGAAGCGAGCCTTGCGCCCATGGTCTGTTCGGTTCGTGCCATGCCAGCCACATCCATCTCAACCTTAAGGCGAGGCCAAATTTGCCAAAGTCCATGACTCCCAGACCACCTAAGTGCTTTGGACGGCACAGCAGGCTCCAGGCCACCCTGCAGTGGCTGCCACTACATGTATCCTCTCCGGTCCAGAGCCAAGCACGACAAATTTGTGTCATGCGCTTGAGGACCCAAGCCGGCAGCCGGTGCACTGTCATCATATAGACTGCTAGTGAAGCGATATTTGATTTGAGCAGTACAAGTCGCCCACTTTTTGCCATCAGACCCCCTTTCCATAATGGTAGCTTGTTCCCAAATTTGAGAACCAGAGGTTCCAGATCCACTTTGGTTAGATTTCTGAGCGACAGGGGCATCCCAAGGTACGTGGTCGGGAACTGCTGGATTGGAATACCAAGCGGCGCCAGAATGCGCGACAGCGCCGAAGCATCACAACGGATGGGCAGAGCCATGCTCTTGCTGGCATTAGTGCGTAGTCCAGAGACATTGGCAAAGCAGTCGAGCAGCAGCTTAACCATACGCGCATCACTTTCGGAGGGGTTCATGAAAAGCGCGACATCATCCGCATAGAAGGAGCAACGCATGAGGCATCCACGGCTAGGCAACTTCGACAGCACCCCTTCCTCAGTTGCCAGGCTCATCATGCGCTGGAGGGGATCCATTGCAAGGATGAACAAGAATGGGGAGACTGGGTCTCCCTGCCTTAGACCTCTACGGTGGAGAATGTCGTCCGATTGCTGACCATTTATGAGTACCCGCGAAGAAGATGTGCGCAAGAGCATAGCAATCCATTCTCGCCAACGCTGCCCGACCCCTTTGGCCCGCAGCATATCCAGGATATGTTACCAAGAGATGGAGTCAAAAGCCTTGGCGATGTCTAGCTTCAGCAGAACAGCCGACTTCTTAGTCTTGTGTAGGTACCTTGCTGTGTTTTGGACGTAGAGGAAGTTTTCCTGAATACAACGGTGCTTAATGAAGGCACTTTGGCAGTGATCAACCAGCTCATGCAACTTAGGAGCGAGCCGCCGAGCAATCAGCTTAGTGAAAATTTTCACCAAGCTGTGCACCAAAGAGATTGGCCTAAAATCCGACAGGTTGTCCGCTCCATATTTTTTCGGGATGAGCACAATGAAAACCTTGTTTACTTGGGCCAGCCCTCTACTGTCCATTCGGTGCAACTGATGCAGGGCCGCAAGCACATCTAGCCTAATAATCTCCCAACAATGCTTAAAAAATCCTCCAGAAAAACCATCCGGCCCTGGTGCCTTATCTGACGGCATGTCGTCTATGGCCTGCTTAACCTCCTCAAGGGAGAATTCACCCTCAAGATCTGATAGGTCCACATGATCTAAATCCAACTCATCCCAATCAAGCGCCGCAGTGGGTCTTTGAGCAATCCCAAAGATGTTTAGGAAGTGTTGATGAGCCAACTCTGTCATGGCCGCATTACTGGAGACTGCTCCATTCACTCCATGTAGCACATGTATCGTGTTTCGATTATGTCGTGCATTGGCCTTCCGCTGGAAGAACCTCGTGTTGGCATCGCCGGCCCTCAACCACAAAATGCGGCTCCTTTGACGAAGCTTAATTTTAAGTAGCACCGCGAGCCCCAACGATCTGGATTTAAGCTTAGCCCGGAGGTCACGCTCTTCTGTAGTCCTGCGCGGCGTCAAGCTGCAGATTTAGCTCGTTGACCAGGTGCATCTGCTTATGGATGTCACCAACAGTGGATTTGCTCCATCCACACAATGCTTTGCTTAGACGCCAAAGCTTGAAATTCAAGGCAGCAATGGGGCATCTACCACCGACTGGAACAGCCCATGATTGAGCGACAACCTCCTTGAAACGATCAATGAATAGCCAGTAAGATTCAAAGCGAAACCTCCTGTTGGTTTTCAGAATCTCATCGTTCCGTAGCAACAACGGGCAGTGATCCGAAACCGAAGAGGCCTGCGGGAGCAGCTTAGCAGCAGGGAACAGGAGCTCCCAATCAACATTCGCAAAGGCCCGGTCAAGGCGCACAAGGGTAGGCGAATCTTGTTCATTGCTCCATGTGAATTTCCTTCCAATCAGAGGCAATTCATGAAGACTAGACCTATTCAGCGAGCGATGGAATTTGTTCATCCAACGACGGCAAATTCGGTCGTTGTTCTTATCTCTAGGATCCGTGATCATGTTGAAGTCTCCTATCACGATCCATGGGCCTGATATGGAATTGTGCACATCCGCCAGCTCATTCAGAAAACTCTGCTTACGAACATAGTCGTGAGGCCCATAAACAGTGGTAAGAGACCACGGGGGGCTGGCACCGGAAGGAGTGAACGTGGCCGTGATTGAGAAATTGCGCACAGTAATTGAAGACGCAACAAAACTGCTCGAACGCCAGCAGAGCAGGACCCCCCCACGGGTGCCATCTGCCGGAAGAGCCGCGTGGCGGTCGAACGCAGGTCCTGCGATTTCAAAGATGTCGGCATCGCAGACAGCAGCGAGCTTTGATTCCTGCAGACAAACGATCGAGCAGGAGAGTTGCTCTAACATGGCGTGAACTGCAGCCCGTCTCGCTCGATTATTCAAGCCTCGCACATTCCAGCTAGCTAGGGAAAGAGGATTACTCATGAGGAAATCAAATAAGCCACGAGGCAAGGTCTGGCCAAAGCAGGCCAAGGTAGGAACGATACACAGGGAGCACAAGGCCTCCCCCGGCAGCCAAAAGGGCGCACACAAACAGATGACATAAAGTTCAGATGGAAGCAAATCATTTCTCTGTTTTCTAGAACTCTAAGAAAAACTTCAGAAACTGCGCAAGATAGGATTCGAACCGCGCATCACTGGTTTTCAGTAACGGACGGCCAACCAACCAGACCACCTCGTTAGTTGTGCCAACATACACGTTTTTAATCCATTTCTTCCTTCCTCTTTTTTCTTTATTCCTTTTTTCCATTTTCTCTGTCCTTTTCTTCTTTCTTTTTCCAAGTTCGTAATTGATTTCTTCAAATAGATGAACTTATTTTTAGAATCCATGTATTGATTTTTCTTGAAACTCGTGAACCTTTTTTCAAATTGATGAACCTTTTTCAAAATCGGTGAACTTATTTTTCAATTTTGATGAACTTTTTCATTTTTGTGAACCTTTTCTCAAATTTTTGATGAACTTTTTTTTAAAATTTATCCATTTTTTAAAAACTGATTAGTTTTTATTTTCAAAATCGATGAACTTTTTAAAATTTAGGTGAACATTTTCTAAATCCGGTGAACTTTTTAATTCAAATTGGTGAGCTACTTTCATTGTTCGATGAACATTTTTTGAAAATTGACGAACTCTTTTGAATTTGTGAACTTTTATTTTAATACATGAACTTTTTGATTTTGTGAACTATTTTTGGAATACACGATTTTTTTGGATGTGCATGAACTCAATTTTGTAATATGTGCACATGTTTTCAAATAATTGGAAAATATAAACACTATAGTGTAATGCGAAATTAATAGTGCATCTACGTTTCTATTCTTTTAAAATATTCGCGCTGTAAAGAATCACTAGAATTTAGGTCGTCAAGTGGTTAGCCCCGTTGGTTTGTAAGCCACTGCTGCGGGCGCTGGCTAGCTTGCGCGGAGCTGAAGGCGCGCAATAGGACCTCCCCCTCTCGGTGCCTCCCCCTGCCGCTGCGGCTCGCCCCCAGCCGTCGCAGTCGCCCCGGCCATCCAAAGGGCATGGCTATGGATGGATTTGGAACTCCGTGCAAGGAGGGATTCTTAGTGAGACCTTCCTCCTTGACTCTCCATCTCAATCCCATGAAATCGAGCCCTATGAGTAACTGCATATTCGAGTTGATCTCCCATCGCTCATGTGTGTGCAAACTTCGAACATGCATGCACGCTGATGGTCTATCTTTTTTTTGTGAGACACGCTGGTCTTCTATCTAGGTCGGTGCGTTCCCAGCACCCTTGTAAAGGCCCATCAAGGCCCAAGCTATGAGAGAAGTCTTCAAACAGTAACGATTAAGTACTTCAGCACAGAAATGAGGAAATGGAAGGGTTGAGGAAATAGAACCAGTAGCTCGGTGAAGACAATTATTTGGTAGAACAGTTCCAACTGCTATGACAGTCGTACGTCTGGTTGGAGCAGCTAGGTATTTAAACCTGAGGACACACAGTCCTCACCGTATTATCCTTGAGCTAAGGTCACACAGACCTCGCCCAACCACTCGTGGTAAGTCTTCAAGTGACTTCCAAACCTTCACAGACTCGGTCACTCGGCGATCCACAATTTCCCGTTGGATGCTCTAGACCATGATGCCTAACTGTTTGGAGGATGCACAGTCCTCAAAGGTAACAAGCGTTGGTTCCACACAGGAACAATCTCTTCAGTGATGCTCAATCACTTTGGGTTTGTAGGTGTTTGCATTTGGGTTTTCCTCACTTGATGATTTCCGCTCAAAGTCTTCAGAGGATGGGATGCTCTCAATGACAAGTGTCAGTTTCTTTCGGAGCAACTGATACATCCATTTTGCATCATGCTTTTATATCGATATTTATTGCATTATGGGCTGTTATTACATATTATGTCACAATACTTATGCCTATTCTCTCTTATTTTACAAGGTTTACATAAAGAGGGAGAATGCCGACCGACAGCTGGGATTTTGGGCTGGAAAAGGAGCAAATATTAGAGACCTATTCTGCATAGCTCCAAAAGTCCTGAAACTTCACGGAAGTTATTTTCAGAATATATAAAAAATACTGAGCGCAAGAAGTACCAGAGGGGGGCCACTCACCAGCCACGAGGGTGGGGGGCGCGCCCCCCTGCCTCGTGGGCCCCCTGATGGCCCTCCGATGCCCATCTTCTGCTATATGGAGTCTTTCGTGGAGAAAAAAAATCATAAGCAAGCTTTCGGGACGAGACTCCGCCGCCACGTGGCGGAACCTTGGCGAAACCAATATAGGGCTCCGGCGAAGCTGTTCTGCCGGGGACACTTCCCTTTGGGAGGGGGAAATCATCACCATCGTCATCACCAACGATCCTCTCATCGGGAGGGGGTCAATCTCCATCAACATCTTCACCAGCACCATCTCCTCTCAAACCCTAGTTCATCTCTTGTATCCACTTCTTGTCTCTAAGTCTGGGATTGGTACCTGTAGGTTGCTAGTAGTGTTGATTACTCCTTGTAGTTGATGCTAGTTGGTTTACTTGGTGGAAGATCATATGTTTAGATCCTACATGCACATTAATACCCCTATGATTATGAACATGAATATGCTTTGTGAGTAGTTACGTTTGTTCCTGAGGACATGGGAGAAGTCTTGCTATTAGTAGTCATGTGAATTTGGTATTCGTTTGATATTTTGATGAGATGTATGTTGTCTCTCCTCTAGTGGTGTTATGTGAACGTTGACTACATGACACTTCACCATTATTTGGGCCTAGAGGAAGGCATTGGGAAGTAATAAGTAAATGATGGGTTGCTAGAGTGGCAGAAGCTTAAACCTAGTTTATGCGTTGCTTCGTAAGGGGCTGATTTGGATCCATATGTTTCATGCTATGGTTAGGTTTACCTTAATACTTTTGTTGTAGTTGCGGATGCTTGCAATAGAGGTTAATCATAAGTGGGATGCTTGTCCAAGTAAGGACAGTACCCAAGCACCGGTCCACCCACATACCAAAAATTATCAAAGTACCGAATGCGAATCATATGAACATGATGAAAACTAGCTTGATGATAATTCCCATGTGTCCTCGGGAGCGCTTTTCTCTATATAAGAGTTTGTCTAGGCTTGTCCTTTGCTAAAAAAAGGATTGAGCCACCTTGCTGCACTTTATTTACTTTTGTAATTGTTGCTCGTTACAAATTATCTTATCACAAAACTATCTAGTACCTATAATTTCAGTGCTTGCAGAGAATACCTTGCTGAAAACCGCTTATCATTTCCTTCTGCTCCTCGTTGGGTTCCATATACCTCCCCGGCAAAATTATTTTATCACAAACACTCTTACTTATCGAAAGGACTACGATAGATCCCATATACTTGTGGGTCATCAAGAATCTTTTCTGACGCCGTTGCCGGGGAGTGAAGCGCCTTTGGTAGATGGAATTTGGTAAGGAAAAATTTATATAGTGTGCTGAAATTTACTGTCACTTGTTACTATGGAAAGTAATCCTCTGAGGGGCTTGTTCGGGGTATATTCACCTCGACCAGTAGAGCAAAGAGTTGCTCCTCAACCTACTGAAAATAAAAAATGTCTACTTTGAAATTCCTTAGGGTATGATAGAAAAACTGCTAGCTAATCCTTTTGCAGGAGATGGAACATTACATCCTGATGAGCACCTAATATATGTGGATGAAGTTTGTGGATTATTTAAGCTTGCAGGTATGCCCGATGATGTTATCAAGAAGAAGGTCTTTCCTTTATCTTTGGAGGGAGATGCATTGACATGGTATAGGCTATGTGATGATATGAGATCATGGAACTACAAACGATTGAAATTGGAATTTCATCAGAAGTTTTATCCTATGCATCTTATTCATCGTGATTGCAATTATTCATCGTGATCGCAATTATATATATATATATATATATATATATATATATATATATATATATATATTGGCCTCGCGAAGGAGAAAGAATCGCTCAAGCTTGGGGGAGGCTTAAGTCAATGTTATATTCATGCCCCAATCATGAGCTCTCAAGAGAAATGATTATTCAAAATTTTTATGCTCGGCTTTCTGACAACAATCGCACCATGCTCGATACTTCTTGTGCTGGCTCTTTTATGATGAATACTATTGAATTCAAATGGGATTTATTGGAAAGAATTAAACGCAATTCTGAAGATTGGGATCTCGACGAAGGTAAGGAGTCAGGTATGACACCTAAGTTTGATTGTGTTAAATATTTTATGGATACCGAGGTTTTCCATAAATTTAGCACTAAATATGGACTTGACTCTGAGATAGTAGCTTCTTTCTGTGAATCTTTTGCTACTCATGTTGATCTCGCTAAAGAGAAGTGGTTGAAATATCATCCTCCCATAGAAGTAAAAGTAGCTGCACCTATTAAAGTTGAAGAAAAGATTATCACTTATAATTATCCTATTATTCCTACTGCTTATGTTGAGAAACCATATTTTCCAGTTAGGATAAAAGATCATGCTAAATCTTCAATTGTGGTTCGTAAAAGCAGTATTAGAACCTATACACCTCCTGAGCAAGTTAAAGTTGAGCCTAATATTGCTATTGTTAAGGATCTCTTGGCTGATAATATTGATGGGCATGTTATTTATTTCTGTGATGAAACTGCTAGAATTGCTAAACCTTGTGCTAAAGATAAACATAGACCTGTGGTAGGCATGCCTATTATTTCTGTTAAAATAGGAGATCATTGTTATCATGGCTTGTGCGATATGGGTGCTAGTGCTAGTTCAATACCTATTGACTTATACAAAGAAATTATGCATGATATTGCACCTGCCGAGTTAGAAGATATTGATGTCACAATTAAACTTGCCAATAGAGATACTATTTCACCAATTGGGATTGTTAGAGATGTTGAAGTCTTGTGTGGGAAAACTAAATACCATGCTGATTTTCTTGTTCTTGGTTCCCCACAAGATATCTTTTGTCCCATTATATTTGGTAGACCCTTCTTAAACACTGTTAATGCTAGTATAGACTGCAAAAAGGATGTTGTTACTATTGGTTTAGGTGATATGTCTCATGAGTTCAACTTTTCTAAATTTCGTAGACAACACCGTGAAGAGAAATTGCCTAGTAAAGATGAAATTATTGGTCTTGCTTCTATTGCCGTACCTCCTAGTGATCCTTTAGAACAATATTTGCTAAACCATGAAAATGATATGTTTATGAATGAAAGAAGGGAAATAGATGAAGTGTTCTTTAAACAGGGACCTATTCTGAAACACAACTTGCCTGTTGAAATCTTAGGGGATCCTCCTCCACCCAAGGGTGATCCCGTGTTTGAGCTTAAACCATTGCCCGATACTCTTAAATACGCTTATCTTGATGAAAAGAAGATATATCCCGTTATTATTAGTGCTAAACTTTCAGAGAAGGAGGAAGAAAAATTATTGAAAACTCTGAAGAAGCACCGTGCTGCTATTGGATATACTCTTGATGATCTTAAGGGCATTAGTCCCACTCTATGTCAACACAAAATAAATTTGGAAAAAGATGCCAAACCAGTTATTGATCACCAACAACGACTGAATCCTAAGATGAAAGAAGTGGTAAGAAAAGAAATACCAAAGCTCCTTGAGGCAGGTATAATTTATCCCGTTGCTGATAGTCAGTGGGTAAGTCCTGTCCATTGTGTTCCTAAGAAGGGAGGTATCACTGTCGTTCCTAATGATAAAGATGAATTGATTCCGCAAAGAATTATTACAGGTTATAGGATGGTAATTGATTTCCGCAAATTAAATAAGGCTACTACAAAAGACCATTACCCCTTACCTTTTATTGATCAAATGCTAGAATGATTATCCAAACATACACATTTTTGCTTTCTAGATGGTTATTCTGGTTTCTCTCAAATACCTGTATCAGCTGATGATCAATCTAAGACCACTTTTACTTGCCCTTTCGGTACTATAGCTTATAGACGTATGCCTTTTGGTTTATGTAATGCACCTGCTACCTTTCAAAGATGCATGATGGCTATATTTTCTGATTTTTGTGAAAAGATATGTGAGGTATTCATGGATGATTTCTCCGTTTATGGATCCTCCTTTGATGATTGCTTAAGCAACCTTGATCGAGTTTTGCAGAGATGTGAAGAAACTAACCTTGTCTTGAATTGGGAGAAATGCCACTTTATGGTTAATGAAGGTATTGTCTTGGGGCACAAAATTTCTGAAAGGGGCATTGAAGTTGATAAAGCTAAAGTTGATGCTATTGAAAAGATGTCGTGTCCCAAGGACATCAAAGGTGTAAGAAGTTTCATTGGTCATGTCGGTTTTTATAGGAGGTTCATTAAGGACTTCTCAAAAAATTCTCGACCTCTGACTAATTTATTACAAAAAGATATACTGTTCGTCTTTGATGATGATTGTGTAGAAGCATTTGAAATACTTAAGAAAGCATTAATCTCTACACCTATTGTTCAGCCACCTGATTGGAATTTACCTTTTGAAACTATGTGTGATGCTAGTGATTATGCTGTGGGTGCTGTTCTAGGGCAAAGAGTTGATAAGAAATTAAATGTTATTCAATATGCTAGTAAAACTCTAGACAATGCCCAGAGAAATTATGCTACAACTGAAAAAGAATTCTTAGCAGTTGCATTTGCTTGTGATAAGTTCAGACCTTATATTGTTGATTCTAAAGTAACTATTCACACTGATCATGCTGCTATTAAATATCTTATGGAAAAGAAAGATGCTAAACCTAGACTTATTAGATGGGTTCTCTTGCTACAAGAATTTGATTTGCATATTATTGATAGAAAGGGAGCCGAGAACCCCCTTGCAGATAACTTGTCTAGGTTGGAAAATGTTCTTGATGACCCACTACCTATTGATGATAGCTTTCCTGATGAACAATTAAATGTCATAAATGCTTCTCATACTACTCCATGGTATGCTGATTATGCTAATTACATTGTTGCTAAGTTTATACCACCTAGTTTCACATACTAGCAAAAGAAAAGTTCTTCTATGATTTACGGCATTACTTTTGGGATGACCCACACCTTTATAAAGAAGGAGCAGATGGTGTTATTAGACGTTGTGTATCTGAGCATGAACAGGAATAGATCCTACGCAAGTGTCACTCTGAAGCTTATGGAGGACACCACGCTGGAGATAGAACTGCACATAAGGTATTGCAATCCGATTTTTATTGGCCTACTCTCTTCAAGGATGCCCGTAAGTTTGTCGTATCTTGTGATGAATGTCAAAGAATTGGTAATATTAGTAGACGTCAATTAATGCCTATGAATTATTCACTTGTTATTGAACCATTTGATGTTTGGGGCTTTGATTATATGGGACCGTTTCCTGCCTCTAATGGATATACACATATTTTAGTTGCTGTTGATTACGTTACTAAGTGGGTAGAAGCTATTCCAACTAGTAGTGCTGATCATAACACCTCTATTAAGATGCTTAAAGAAGTTATTTTTACGAGGTTTGGAGTCCCTAGATATTTAATGACTGATGGTGGTTCACATTTTATTCATGGTGCTTTCCATAAAATGCTTGCTAAGTATGATGTTAATCACAAAATTGCATCTCCTTATCACCCACAGTCTAGTGGTCAAGTAGAATTGAGTAATAGAGAACTCAAATTAATTTTGCAAAAGACTGCTAATAGATCTAGAAATAATTGGTCCAAGAAACATGATGATGCATTATGGGCCTATAGAACTGCATATAAGAATCCTATGGGTATGTCTCCGTATAAAATGGTTTATGGAAAAGCATGTCACTTACCTCTCGAACTAGAACATAAGGCTTATTGGGCTATTAAAGAGCCCAATTATGATTTCAAACTTGCCGGTGAGAAGAGGTTATTTGACATTAGCTCACTTGATGAATGGAGAACCCAAGCCTATGAGAATGCCAAATTGTTTAAAGAAAAAGTTAAAAGATGGCATGAAAAAAGAATACAAAAGCGTGAGTTTAATGTAGGTGATTATGTATTGCTATACAACTCTCGTTTAAGATTTTTTGCAGGAAAGCTTCTCTCTAAATGGGAAGGTCCTTACATTATCGAGGAGGTCTATCATTCCGGTGCCATAAAAATCAACAACTTCAAAGGCACAAATCCGAAGGTGGTGAACGGTCAAAGAATCAAACATTATATCTCAGGTAATCCTATAAATGTTGAAACCAATGTTATTGAAACCGTAACCCCGGAGGAATACATAAGGGACACTTTCCGGAATGTTTCAGACTCCGAAAAGGAATAGGTACGTGGTACGGTAAGTAAACCGACTCCAAAAAAGTTCTAATGTCAATTTTTCTCTGTTTTGGAATATTTAGAAAAATAGAAAAATAAGAAGCAGTCCGGGAAGGACACAAGGGCTCCACGAGGGTGGAGGGCGCGCCCCCTGCCTCGTGGGCACCTCGTGTGCTCTCCGGACTCCATTTTCTTGCACATTACGTATTTTGGTCGGTAAAAATTCATTATTTAATCTCCCGAAGGTTTTGACCTCCGTATCATGCAAATATCTACTGTCTTTGTTTCGAGCTGTCCCGCTGCAGATTAGAGCAACATGTCGTCCCAGGATTCAGAAGGAGAAAGCTATGTGGTTGACTACCTTGCAGATCCTAAGGTCTATGGGGATGTGGAGCATTGCGGTTGGACTAAGGAAGAAGAAGAGGACTATGAACCCAAGGGAAGGGAAGAGATTAGCTCAGAAGAAGATGAAGTCCCATTACCTCAACATGGGGACATGCATGTGGAGTTCAAAAAGTCAAGCCTCCCGGATAGAGTAAACAAGCCTAAGATCGAGTTTATCCCTTTTCGCCTCTTGCATGAAAACAAGAAGGAACTATGCAAAAAGATACTGAGCGTGGAGCAGGAGATCGATGACCTAAGGGACCAAAATTATGTCCTCAAGCGCAAATTAAGGAAGAAGGCTACACCATCAACAAAACCATCACCTTCTTCACCGACAAAAGAGACATAATCACATGGGTATGGGCACTCCCCTTGGCAACTGCCAAGCTTGGGGGAGTGCCCCGGTATCGTATCACCATCATCTTTTATCTTTACCATTTTTCTTAGTTTGATCCTTTTGATAATATTTTGATCTAGTAGAATAAAAGTTTTTAGTATGATCTAGTTTTGAGTTTTGCTTTATGATCCCTCTATGTAATCGAGTCCGTGAGCTATATAATAAAGATTAGTGTTGAGTCAAGGGCTTGATTATTTTGCTATGATCTTGAGGGAATAAAATAAAGGAGAAGAAATAAAAAGAAATAAAAGAGATCATATGGATCCTATGGAGAGTAATGAGCTCACATATAAAGAGTATGATGAATAAAAGTTGTTGAGAGCTGACAAACATAGTTTTGGTCATCGTTGCAATTAATAGGAAGTAATAAAGAAAGAGAGGTCTTCACATATAAATACACTATCTTGGACATCTTTTATCATTGTGAGCACTCATTAAAATATGACATGCTAAAGAGTTGACGTTGGACAAGGAAGACAACATAATGGGTTATGTTTTCTTATATCTGAGATAAATTATATTGTCATGGATCATCCAACATGTTTGAGCTTGCCTTTCCCCTCATGCTAGCCAAATTCTTTGCACCAAGTAGAGATACTACTTGTGCTTCCAAATACCCTTAAACCAGTTTTGCCATGAGAGTCCACCATATCTACCTATGGATTGAGTAAGATCCTTTAAGTAAGTTGTCATCGGTGCAAGCAATAAAAATTGCTCTCTAAATATGTATGACTTATTAGTGTGGGTGAAAATAAGCTTTATACGATCTTGTGATATGGAAGAAATAAAAGCGACGGACTGCACAATAAAGGTTCATATCACAAGTGGCAATATAAAGTGACGTTCTTTCGCATTAAGATTTTGTGCATCCAACCATAAAAGCGCATGACAACCTCCGCTTCCCTCTGCAAAGGGCCTATCTTTTACTTTTATCTCCTACCTTACATAAGAGTCATGGTGATCCTCACCTTTCCTTTTTACATTTTATCTTTTGGCAAGCACAATATGTTGGAAAGATCCTGGTATATATGGCTAATTGGATGTGAGTTTTCATGAACTATTATTGTTGACATTACCCTTGAGGTGAAACGTTGGGAGGCAAAACTATAAGCCCCTATCTTTCTTTGTGTCCGATTAAAACTCCATACCCATAAGTATTGCGTGAGTGTTAGCAATTGTGAAAGACTATGATAGTTGAGTATGTGGACTTGCTGAAAAGCTCTTATATTGACTCTTTCCTATGTTATGATAAATTGCAATTACTCTAATGACCGAGATTATAGTTTGTTAGTTTTCAATGAAGTTTATGCTTCATACTTGAAATTGTGATTGAATTATTAATCTAGCATAAGAGATCATATGACAATAATTATATAAGCTGCTGTTCTAAGAATGATCATGATGCCCTCATGTCCGTATTTTATTTTTATCGACACCTCTATCTCTAAACATGTGGACATATTTTTCGATTTCGGCTTTCGCTTGAGGACACGCGAGGTCTAAGCTTGGGGGAGTTGATACGTCCATTTTGCATCATGCTTTTATATCGATATTTATTGCATTATGGGCTGTTATTACATATTATGTCACAATACTTATGCCTATTCTCTCTTATTTTACAAGGTTTACATAAAGAGGGAGAATGCCGGCAACTGGGATTCTGGGCTGGAAAAGGAGCAAATATTAGAGACCTATTCTGCACAGCTCCAAAAGTCCTGAAACTTCATGGAAGTTATTTTCAGAATATATAAAAAATACTGAGCACAAGAAGTACCAGAGGGGGCCACTCACCAGCCACGAGGGTGGGGGGGCGCGCCCTACCCCCCTGGGCGCGCCCCCCTGCCTCATGGGCCCCCTGGTGGCCCTCCAATGCCCATCTTCTGCTACATGGAGTCTTTCGTGGAGAAAAAAAAATCATAAGCAAGCTTTCGGGATGAGACTCCGCCACCACGAGGCGGAACCTTGGCGGAACCAATCTAGGGCTCCGGCAGAGCTGTTCTGCCGGGGACACTTCCCTCTGGGAGGGGGAAATTATCACCATCGTCATGACCAACGATCCTCTCATTGGGAGGGGGTCAATCTCCACCAACATCTTCACCAGCACCATCTCCTCTCAAACCCTAGTTCATCTCTTCTATCCAATTCTTGTCTCTATGTATGGGATTGGTACTTGTAGGTTGCTAGTAGTGTTGATTACTCCTTGTAGTTGATGCTAGTTGGTTTACTTGGTGGAAGATCATATGTTCAGATCCTATATGCACATTAATACCCCTCTGATTATGAACATGAATATGCTTTATGAGTAGTTACGTTTGTTCCTGAGGACATGGGAGAAGTCTTGAAATTAGTAGTCATGTGAATTTAGTATTCGTTCGATATTTTGATGAGATGTATGTTGTCTCTCCTCTAGTGGTGTTTTGTGAACGTCGACTACATGACACTTCACCATTATTTGGGCCTAGAGGAAGATATTGGGAAGTAATAAGTAGATGATGGGTTGCTAGAGTGACAGAAGCTTAAACCTAGTTTATGCGTTGCTTTGTAAGGGGCTAATTTGGATCCATATGTTTCATGCTATGGTTAGGTTTACCTTAATACTTTTGTTGTAGTTGCGGATGCTTGCAATAGAGGTTAATCATGAGTGGGATGATTGTACAAGTCAGGACAGTACCCAAGCACCGGTCCACCCACATACCAAATTATCAAAGTACCGAACGCGAATCATATGAACATGATGAAAACTAGCTTGACGATAATTCCCATGTGTCCTCGGGAGCGCTTTTCTCTATATAAGAGTTTGTCCGGGCTTGTCCTTTGCTAAAAAAAGGATTGAGCCACCTTGCTGCACTCTATTTACTTTTGTAATTGTTGCTCGTTACAAATTATCTTATCACAAAACTATCTAGTACCTATAATTTCAGTGCTTGCAGAGAATACCTTGCTGAAAACCGCTTATCATTTCCTTCTGCTCCTCGTTGGGTTCGACACTCTTACTTATCGAAAGGACCACGATAGATCCCCTATACTTGTGGGTCATCAGCAGCCAACCAACTAGTGGTTGTAGGGGGCGGCTATTTATAGCCTAGGGAGCAGCCTGACATGATAAGACATAAATACCCTTCAATGATATGACCGTTAGATGGGTAGATATTTTGGGACAGCTGGCGCATATGACAGCAACGATCGGAAATTTGAGCTCTCAAATTCCTCAGGGCTATCATGTTCCTCACTTTTAGGCAATCCGCACAGGCGAATTCCTAACTCCTTAGTCAAAACACATTCGTTAGAGAACAGAAGATCTTCGTCTCTGTCACTGAAGAAATTGACTGAACTGTATGAGATTTCCAATGGCATCACTTGAAAGGATTGGTAGGTGTAGGATTTTGAGATGAGCATCACTTGGAAACTTCTCCTTAGTTTTACCTCGACCCCCTTTAACAGTACGGTATTTCCTATGACTCAAGAAATTGAAAACGAAACTACGAAAACAAAAGTCTTCACGCTTCATATTCCTCGCATGAATATTAAGTCTTCATGGTCACACCAATTTCTTCACTTGCAAAGTCTTCAGAAAACCAAAGTCTTCAGTTGAAGACATTCATTTTTAGGGGTCGACTTTCTTTGTAAATATCAAACTCCTCATAGACTTATAGACCTGTATACACTCACAGACGCAATAGTTCCTTAACCTATAAGTCTTCAATACACCAAAATCACTATGGGACACTAGATGCGCTTACAATCTCCCCCTTTTTGGTGATTGATGGCAATATAGGTTAAGTTTTCAACAGGGATAAACATACGAAGTGTAAGTACTGATATTGAGGAATTTGATTGCAAGATATAGAAGAACTCCCCCTGAAGATGTGCATAAGTGAGGAATTTGCTTTGAATAGCAATTGCACATTGTAGAGTAGAATCATGGAGATCTCCCCCCATATCTTGTAATTCATACACGCATTTAACATATGATACAAAGAATTTGAAATGCATGATGAAATATTGTGTCTGATGTAATTGAAAGCACAAGTGCTCCCTAGGTGGTTTTGGTAATTAATGTCAACATATCTCTTGTTGGACTAACATTTTTATCTAGTATGTTTCAGATAAGTTCAACAGTGAAGTGGCATGGACTAGAGGATGTGAAACCCCTTCAAGATGCTAAGGACAAAGGATTGGCTCAAGCTCAAAGCTCAAGACTCTACATTTTCTATTTTAGTGAACCAAGATCACATTGAGTCTATAGGAAAATCCAATACTATCAAGGAGGGATGAGGTGTTGCTTAATGACGCTCTTGCTCAAATGCTTAGTGATATGCTCCAAAGTCCTCAACTACTTTCTCACATCCACATATGACCTAAACCAAAAGTCAAACTCGGCCCCACTGATTCTTCCTATCCGGCGCCACCGAGTTTCAAATGTCATAGCCACTGCCACAAACCCTAGGCAAATCGGTCTCACCAATAGGGATCTCGGTCTCACCGAGATGGGATTGCAAACTCTCTGTTGCCTATTGCAATACTTTCAGTCTCACCAAAACTTGCGATCGGTCCCACCGAGATTGCAATGTAAACTCTCTGTTTTCCCTTCGTAACGTTACGGTCTCACCGAAATGAGCGATCGGTCTCACCGAGTTTACCTGACCAACTCTCTGGTTATCTTATTACCAAAATCGGTCTCACCGAGTTTGTGTAATCGGTCTCACCGAGATTACGTTATGCCCTAACCCTAATCATATCGGTCCTACCGAGTTGCATGTCGGTCCCACCGAAAACCCTAACGGTCACTAGCTTTGCTGAATCGGTCCGACCGAGTTTACCAATTCGGTCCCACTGAGTTTGGCAAGTTGTGTGTAATGGTTAGATTTTGTGTGGAGGCTATAAATACCCCTCCACCTCCTCTTCATTCATGGAGAGAGCCATCAGAACGAACCTACACTTCCAGCTTACTTTTTCTGAGAGAGAACCACCTACACTTGTGTTGAGACCAAGATATTCCATTCCTACCATATGAATCTTGATCTCTAGCCTTCCCCAAGTTGCTTTCCACTGAAATCTTCTTTCCACCAAATCCGAATCCTGTGAGAGAGAGAGAGTTGAGTGTTGGGGAGACTATCATTTGAAGCACAAGAGCAAGGAGTTCATCATCAACACACCATTTGTTACTTCTTGGAGAGTGGTGTCTCCTAGATTGGCTAGGTGTCACTTGGGAGCCTCTGACAAGATTGTGGAGTTGAACCAAGGAGTTTGTAAGGGCAAGGAGATCGCCTACTTCATGAAGATCTACCGCTAGTGAGGCAAGTCCTTCGTGGGCGATGGCCATGGTGGGATAGACAAGGTTGCTTCTTCGTGGACCCTTCGTGGGTGGAGCCCTCCGTGGACTCGCGCAACCGTTACCCTTCGTGGGTTGAAGTCTCCATCAACGTGGATGTACGATAGCACCACCTATCGGAACCACGACAAAAACATCCGTGTCTCCAATTGAGTTTGAATATTCCAAACCCTTCCCTTTACATTCTTGCAAGTTGCATGCTTTACTTTCCGCTGCTCATTTACTTATTGCATGCTTGCTTGATATGTATTGTGTTTGTTAAACTTGTTCCTAAACTCCACTTCAACTTAAGAAAATTAAAAACTGTAAATTTTAGCACTTAGTGTCTAATCACACCCTCTAAACACCTCTTCTCAATCCTTTCAATTGGTATCAGAGCTTTGGTCTCCACTGCCTTGGTTTAAACACCATTGGAGGAAGATGGATGAGTCTACTTTGGGGAGTCTTAGACGTAGAGTGCCTATTCTTGATGGAGAATATTTTCATGAGTGGAAAAATGAAATGCTTGAGATTTTCAATGAATATCATTTGAGCAAGTATATTGCTAGCCCTTGTGCACCTCATGTTGATCCCATGCATCCTACCCTTGATGAGTCAATTGACATGATTCGCAATCTTAGAACTGTTAATGTTATCACTAGAGGCTTGCCTAGAAACTTGATTGGATGTTTGCCTACTCTTAAGTGTGCCTACACCATATGGAAATTTCTTGAGGAATGCTTTCCAAACTATTCCTTGAAAGATCTAGATGAAATCCTCCATAAGTCTATTGCCTTCATTAAGATGAGTTCCAATGATCCCAAATTTGGTAACTGCTTATTTGAGCTTACTAATCTTACGAGTGCCAAAGGAGATGTTGGAATAATTAGCAATATCATTTCTAGAGCTATTAGAATTCATAAAGATAACTATAGAAATGATCATTTATCTAATGAATCACCCTCTCTAGGAATTGATCAATCACAAGGTGATGTTGAACATGGATACTCTGATGAGGATGATGATGACAGTGACTATGATCTTAATGATGCAATGAGACACTTTGGCCTTATGGCAAATCTTCGCGGCTACATGGCTGGAGGAAAGGAATGGGTTCTTGATAGTGGATGTACTAATCATATGACCGGAGATAAAGATATGTTCCGTGAGCTTGCTAAAAACGACGACCCTCGAAAGTATGTCACCTTTGGTGATATCTCAAAGGGTAAGGTGGTTGGCCTAGGTAAGATGGCCATCTCACATGATAGCTCCATACAAAATGTCATGCTCGTTGAATCTCTTGGCTACAATTTACTTTCAGTGTCTAGACTTGCTGATTTCGGTTTCAATGTCCTATTCACTGAAGTAGATTGCCAAGTGTTTCGTAGAGATAACCATAAAATGGTCTTTACCGGTAGACGCAGAGGAGATCTTTACATTGTTGATTTCACTAAAAAGGCTCAGCCTAGAACTTGCTTAATTGCTAAATCCTCTAAAGGTTGGTCATGGCATAGACGATTAGGTCACGTTGGTATGCGAAACCTTGACAATCTTATTAAAGAAAATCATATCCTTGGAGTAAAAGATGTTATATTTGACAAAGATAGACTTTGTAGTGCTTGTCAGGCAGGGAAACAAGTTGGAGGAAGTCATCGCGCGAAGAACATCATGACCACGAGAAGACCACTCGAGCTACTTCACATGGATATTTTTGGTCCTAACGCTTACACTACAAAAAAAGACACATCCGTGACATTTTGGGCCGAACGAAATTTTTTTCTGTCATACATATGACACTTCTATGACGATAATTGTGACAAAACCCGGTATCATCGTAGATGTGGTGGGCTCCTACTTCTATGACAAAAAATCAGGACAGAAAATGGGCTTTTCGTCCTGGGTGGGCCAGAGACGCATCTGCATGACATTCTTTGGGCCGTCCATGACGGAAAAAACCGTGGTAGAAGCGAGGGGGAGGAAAATTTTGGGGAGTTCCCGGTTACGGTGGGAGGTCGGGGGCCGAGTGATGCGCGTTTCTCTCGTACACGTACGCACGTGTGTGCGAGGTGTTGGCTCTAACTGAACCCGAGCGAGGCGTTGGGCTCTAACTGAACCCGAGCGATTGCACTGCAGGCTACGCGTTACTGAACCCGAGCGATCGATCAATGGCTGTTAACTAAACTCGATCGAGCGATTCCTTCGCTAGTGCTGCTAACTGAAGTCGATCGATGGGATGAACAGTGAGCGTTGCGGGGGGGGGGGGGGGGGGGGGGGGGGGGGGGGGGGGGGGGGGGGTGGATGAACAGTGAGCGGTGGCGTTGCCTCTGGATGAACAGGACCCCATGGTGTGGTGGAGGGCTGGATGAATAGTAGACGGTGGAGGGGTGTCCGTGGAGGGGTGGATGAACATGACCCCGTGGTGTGGAGGGCTGGATGAACAGTAGACGGTGGAGGGGTGGTTGAACAGGACCCCGTGGTGTGGAGGGCTGGAATGAACATTAGACGGTGGAGGGGTGCCCGTGGAGGGGTGGTTGAACAGGACCCCGTGGTGTGGAGGGCTGGATGAACAGTAGACGGTGGAGGGGTGGTTGAACAGTAGCCGGTGGAGTAGCGCGCGATGGAGGCTGGATGAACAGGAGCCCGTGGATGAACAGTCGCAGGTGGAGGCTGGAGGAGGTCGACGGTGGATGAACAGTAGCTCGTGGAGGCCGGAGGGGGTCGACGGTGGAGATGAACAGTATCCCGTGGAGTCCTGTTTTGCGGTACGCCACACCCCTCCCGATGAACAGGACCCCCGTTTCGACCGTAGCGCTCCAACACAAGTCCGTTTCCTCCGTTTTGTGGTACGCCACACCCCTCCCGATCAACAGGACCCCCGTTTCGACCGTAGGAGGTCCGTTTCCTCCGTTTTGCGGTATGCCAGACCCCTCCCGATGAACAGGATCCCGTTTCGAACATGGCCGGTCGAACACAAGGCCGTTTCCTCCGTGCTCCGGTACGCCAGGCCTCGTTTCCATCGCCTGTTCCGTCCAAGCCCTCCCGATGAACACGACGCATTCCGTTGCCTCCCCATGAACACAACGCATTCCGTTGCCTCCCCATGAACACGACGACGACACTGTTTCTCCGTTCCGACCCAGCCATGTACACGAGCCCTCGCCGTATGTATGCGCGAGTAGGCGTTCGAGACCCCGCCCGTATGTACATATACGTGGCCGTATTTTCTTTCTTGCACCCTGGTCGTTGTACGTACGTGTACATGCTACATGTGCGCCTCTACTATGACACGTGCATGCCTCTACTACGACACGTGCGCGCCTCTACATCAACCAGTATGTACGTATACATTCGCGACCAGAATGACAACGCTACGTACGCTTCGACCAGGTGGGTCCCGACTGTCAGGCACATCCTTGCCTGCGAAGATGTAGCTGGTCGGTCCCAACAGTCAGGGGGCGAATCGTTTTTTGCCCGAACGCACTTCCTTGCGTGCGAAGATGTAGCTGGTGGGTCCCAGCAGTCAGGGGGAAACGTTTTTTTCGCAAAATACGGTGGCCCGTCCGGTGGGTCCCGCTGTCAGGTGGAGGAATAATTATTTTGCACGTAATAAGGAGGCACATCCTTGCTGCGGCCATGGACCCAGCTGTCAGCCTCTCCACGTACAGTCCACGTCCGATGGAAGCCGTTCCTTGACCATGTTGACCACGCCGCGCCGAGAGCACTAGGGCGGTGGACGACGGTGAGGCCTAGGAAGGGGACGACGCGGAGTCGGGGAAGATGCGGCAGTGGATGCCCACACGTAGAGGAGTACGAGGGTTCACTGGTTCGCTGCGGTGTGAGGCTGCCGTCGCCGCAGAATAACAGGGGGTGTGGGTGAGTAGAGGGATGGCCTGGCCAGCGGTGGGAGTAGTAGGGGCGGTGAGGCCTCCGCCGCATCGCATCCGGCCACGGGAGGCAGGAGCACGAGGCACGACCGACTCTGGTTTGGGCGGCTGGAGCAAGAAGACCAGAGGTTGAAGAAGCACTACGACCGTTGGATGGACATCGTACGGTCACTGGAGCTAGAATCGTGCATATTGACTAAGTTGACAAAGCCCTCCGTCCCCGTCAACTTAGTAGGCCCACAAGTCAGCCTCCCACCAAGGTGGGTCCCAGCTAGCAGGGGGGTATTCATTTTTTTGAGCCTAATAAGGAGGCACTTCCTTGCGTGCGAAGATATAGCTGGTGGGTCCGAGCTGTCAGCGGCGGTAACATTTTTTTCGCAAAATACAGAGGCCCTTTCGGTAGGTCCCTGATGTCAGGGGAGGAATCATTATTTTGCGCGTAATAAGGAGGCATTTCCTTGCGTGCGGCCGTGGACCCAGCTGTCGGCCTCTCCATGTACAGTCCACTTTAGATGCATGTCGGTCGTTGACCACGTTGACCAGGCCGCGCTGAGAGCACCAGGGCGGTGGACGACGATGAGGCCTAGGAAGGGAACGACACGGAGGCAGGGAAGACTCGGCAGCTGTTTCCCACGCGGAGGGGAGTACGACTGTACGAGGGTTTACTGGTTCGTCTGCCATCGCCGGAGAATAACAGCAGGTGTGGGTGAGTAGAGGGATGGCTAGGCCAGCGATGGGAGTACGGTGGGGCGGTGAGGCCTGCACGGCAGCAGAGCCGGCCGTGGGGAGGAGGGAGCAGGCAGTCCCGCCGGCGCCTGTTTGAGCGGCTGGAGGAGGAAGAGCAGGGATTTAAGAAGCACGACGGCTGTTGGATGGCCATCCAACAGTCACTGCTTGTGCGTCAACCTTTTTTAGGAAAGCCTCAAATCTGTGGAAAATATCATATAGCCCATCTGCCATTATTTCTAATAATTTACAGCCCATTTGCTAATTATTAAGGTTTTTTGGAGCCCATATTCTTTTTGTTAGCATTACAGCCCATATTGTGGCCACTGTTAAATAATTATACGAAATTTTGCATATTTCGGTGCGGTCCAAACTGTTTTTAATCCCGAAATTTCGACTCACATTCAAACTGATTTTAAAAATAAATGTATATCAATATAAAATCCAACAAATTCTCCATGCATAAAAATTAATGTAATTTCAAATCTCGAAATGAAGAAAATATATTTGAAACTAATTGCCGGTTTGATGTGTTTTAAAAATGTACAGCCCATTTCTCATTACTGATGGGCCATTTTCTCAGCTAGCCGAATTAAAGCTCTCCTCATCTTGAAAGATTTGTAGCCCAACAGGCCTGACAAAGTGACTTACTTGGCAAATCACAAAAAAACTGGGCTGTGGCCGTGGACCCAGCTGTCAGCCTCTCCACGTATAGTACTCTTCCAATGGAATGTCGTTGACCATGTTGACCACGCCGCGCCGAGAGCACCAAGGCGGTGGATGACGGCGAGGCCTAGGAAGGGGACGACGCGGAGTCGGGGAAGACGCGGCAGTGGATGCCCACACGGAGAGGAGTACGAGGGTTCACTGGTTCGGCTGCGGTGTGAGGCTGCCGTCGCCGCAGGGCCTGGCTAGCGGTGGGAGTAGTAGGGGGCGATGAGGCCTCATCGGCAGCACAGCCGGCCACTGGAGGCAGGAGTAGGCGGTCTCCCCAGCGCTGGTTTGGGCGGCTGGTGCAAGAAGAGCAGCGATTGAAGAAGCAGCAGGAGCGTTCGATTCAAATCCAACGGTTACTGCTGCTAGAATCGTTTGTTGACTAAGTTGACAAGCCCTGCGTACGCGTCAACTTAGTAGGCCCACAGGTCAGCCTCCCAACCGGTGTGCCCCAGATGTCAGTGGGAGGAATCATTTTTTTCACGTAATAAGGAGGCAGTTGATTGCGTGCGGCCAGGCCAGCGGAGGGAGTAGGGTGGGCCGGGGAAGCCTGCGCGGCATCACAGCGGGCCACAAGAGGAGGGAGCAGGCAGTCCCACCGGCGCTAGTTTAGGCGGCTGGAGCAGGAAGATCAAAGATTGAAGAAGCACGTTGGCTGTTGGATGGACATCCAACACTAACTGCTGCTAGAATCGTGTGTTCACTGACAAAGCCTTGCGTAAACAAGTCAGCCTCGAAATCTGTGGCGTGTACAGCCCATTTGCTATTATTTTTATAATTTTTACTCATTTTCTAATTCATATGGAATTTATTGCAGCCCGTTTTCCATTTTTAGAATTGCTGGCCATTTTCTGGTGAGTACGAGGGTCAAAAAATTAACTAAATATGTGGGAAATTTTGAAAATTTGCAAATTTTTGCTAGGAACGAAATATTCTTAATCCAAAAATTAATAGCCATACTAAAACAAATTTAAAAATAAATTAGTACTATGTCATGTTAAATCCAATAAAATACGTATAAGATTTTAGTGAAGAACAAAAACAAAAAAAGGAACTTATATCCCATTTGCTATAATTTTTTTTGGAATTTTCAACCCCTTTGATATTACTTTTAACAGACATTGACCATACTCTTAAGCTAGGCCGGAATGCATCCCTCCTCGTCTTGAAAGATTTGCAGCCCAGTAATTCAGAGAAAACAAATAGGCCTAGCTTGGGTATTCTTCAAAAAGAAATATCGGGCTACCTATTTTCCCAAAGAACTGGTGCATGAGCATTTAGCTTTATTATTTATTTATTTACTTATTTATGTTTAGGGGACCATGAGCATGTACCTGGGCCGGATTCATGTGAGAGCCTCCCTTCCAGTTAATTATGGGCTTCTCTATTGGGCCTTCATCAGTGGGCTGCATGTTATCAACAAGTGGAAAATGTGTTCCGAGTTTCAAAAAAAAATGTTCCGTATGATAAATAGTATGCGCTACGTACGGTATGGGGCACTAAAGGATCGAAACGTGCAACGACTTCCAAAACATTGTGTTTGTCGTTCTAACAACACATTTATTCAACCAACAGACGAAATATACTACTGATTGTACATTTGAAAACAGCAGCAGCAGCAACCAGGGCTGGGGTTGCAACAGAAGCAGTAAGCAGGCCAGAAGAGTGAAGACGCAACTCTCTCTTCCAAAACAAACATCAGCCATCATTACAAAAGGGCTACTAAAAAAGAACAAGTGTATGCATCAAACTAAATAAAGATCCTACTACACCAAGTGTACGCATCTAACTAACTGGCTCAGTTAGACGTTACTAATTTTTTTTCAAAACGGAGGCAAAAGAATTGCCTCGTCGATTAATTAAGAAGACGAGAATTGCCTGGTTAATCTACGGAAAACTGGGCTAAAACCGAAGATGTTACTATTTATTAAGCTACAGTGGAGTCACAGATGTAGAGGAGTGGGAAACTTCACTGGTTCGGGTGCGCGGCAGCACAGCCGCGGTGGTTAGAAGGGAAAACATAAATTGGACACAACATTACTTTTATAAGAGACCTGCGTTTTATACCCCACAGTAGGATACTAACAAGTTCACACACAAATACAATAGAAAAGGTAAACATTCATATCAAACTCAGGTTCACAGGACACGTTCATGTCCATAGCCAACATTCACAATCAACAACTCAAAAGATTCATATATACACAAGCTCAACATATCTATGCATCCAAATGATTGATAGATCACACGACAATATTCATACATAATTTACAAAAAGATTCAGATATACGCATGTTTAGTATGTTTATGCATCCAAATGATTGAGATCATAGCCAATATGATCCATGGACGAACTTTAATTACCTAGGGTACAGACTGGTAAATGGTGTTCAATCGGAGGTACTTCTTGCTAAAATTAGTTCTTGTACGAGTAAACTTTCGAGTACGTAAGAGGCAGCACAGACAATCTGAACTTTGCTTGTAGGTTTATCCTCAAATAGTGGCCTCGTGCCCAGGGAGGTTTGAGCAACTTGGCCACTACTTTCATCCAACCAGTTTACTGGGTCATCTTGGTCCTGTATCTCGCCAAAATTCTACATTGAAGACGAGAAAGGAGGTGGTTGAGAAAATGAACCACCCAAATTTCTTGTGCAGTTCAACTGAAATGGAGCATCCTTGGCGTGCAGACTGATTAAGTGCCAGATGAATATACACGTCAACCAACTTGTGTGGAATCTTTAGACTCCATGCCATATAGTTCGCTACCATATGTGCCGATAACCAAAAGGCACAAGTTGGGACCAAAGACTGGACTGCGTTTTTCTGGGCTATGCACCAAGCAATATTTTTGGCGCTCACTCTCCTAACACTTGGAGTTTGACAATTGGTTGACGCCGGTTGATACTCGAATGAATATAGGCACTTCTTGTCAACATCGATGCTTGTTTGAGTGAACTTTGGAGTACATAGCAGCAGCATAAGTACCTGTCCATCTGATCATTTTGTGCAGTTCTACTGAAATCACCCGATGTAATGATTTGCCTGCGAGTTCAGGCTCCAAATTACTCCTTTATGAAATCGGCAAATAGTAGCACAATACCAAATTAGCAATACATATGATAGGCACAATAATCAGGATAAAGACCAGTACCAACCTGTGTGAGGTAGCATATCAATTACTATTTCCTTTGACTGGAAGCCGAGATAAGCCAAGCGACTGATAGCAAAGGAAGAAAGCATGCAGAGTTTAGCAACTGACAGGAAAGGACGGAAGCTGTCGAGGCAATGAAGCACCCAAAGTTTTTGTGCAGTTCCACCAAAATCGAGCATCCCTGTTGGCACATATATTGAGAGAGTGAGATTACTGTAATAGTGGGACTAGTTTATGAAACATACACTAACAAATAGAAGAACCCTCATTATCTTAATGGGTAAAGTTAGCAACATAGTAGTCTTGCTTAAAGAGAGGTATTAGTTTATTTAATCAGTGCCAATTAGCTCAACTCAACACTCAAAGCATTGCCATTTATCATAGGGTTGCAAAACTTTAACGTGCAAAGATAAAGGAGTTTCTCATGACAGTAGCACGATACAAATAGAGATGACAGCAAACTAATATGGATGAAGGCCTTAGGCCCGTACCAACCTGAGAAAAAAAGCTTATTCATGTAGTCCCATAAGAGATGATAAAGCACTCACTGGAATCACACAATAGTATATATTTTTGTGCACTTCAAATGTATGGTTGAAATCACTCTTGTTTACCAGTGCTGAGATTATATCGAAAGATTATCAAGAACTTCCAGCAGAGTTAAAGCACTGGCTGGGATCAGTTCATTGTATTGTCTTGTGTAGTTCCATTTAATGTATGATTGGCACAACATGATCCCTGTTTGCACAAGTAGGAAGAAGGTGAAACCTTCATTAGCTTAGTGAGAAAGGATAGGAAGACATTAGCATATTACTCAACCAGTAGCATCAAATTCATGATGGACAATACGCAAAACATTGCCTCATTGAACAAATGGCAATAAATTGACATGCAAAACAATAGCACTATTATGTCATGACACTAATAATATTCCCTCCCTGCTCCACCACATGATTCACCTCCATAGACAAACATACACACGTACATGATTCAGCATAGGGTCCTACTAAAGATTTGTTTAACTCCAACAGGAAAATTAGGCAGTAATAAATTAGTGGTACTTAAGTACTCCTAATTAATTAAGTGAGACAGCAGAAGTGGAAGGGCTCCCTGGAGGATCGACTCACATGTAAGGTAGTCGTTGCTGGAGCCCTTGAATGGCCTCGACTGAGGCCTCTCGCTTCAGCAAGATCGCCTTGGCACTGTTTATTCTTCTTCTTCTTCTTCCTCTTCATGCTCTGTTTCTCTTTATCCTCACCAGTTGGTGAAACCAAGTACATGATTGGCCTTCTAATTCAGAATTGGTTTTGTCAGTGAGGGAGTACAAGTGTACTAGTAAAAAACAACATTATTTTCTCATGGCAGTCAGAAAATAGAGATGAACACATGCATTAAATATCATTCTTACCTAAAGGAAGGTTATGACGCCAATATGGATGATGAGGATTGAACACAGATCTCCCTTTGTGCAGTTCCACCAAAATGAACCAACTGTTCCATTCTGACATTCCAGTTAAACAACACAAAAGTCACTTCTTTTAAGAAGAGTTTTGTGCAGTGCACCAAAAGGTCACAACAGCAACCAGGTGAATTGGATATCCCTGTTTGCACAAAAAGGCACAGAGGAAACAGTCAGAGTCTCAAACAATTATAGGCAAAAACATTTGGCTAAACTTGTCATGGCTTATAACAGTGGGTGCACCAGCAGTCCAGCACCATGTACGTAAATAGGGGCATAAAGTGGTGATTCATAGTTTGTTGCCCCGAGAAACAAACATCTAAGAAACATATCTGGGTTGGTCCCATTTTTGTTCACTCTAGCCACCTACTCCTATGTGTGGATAGCAAATCTAGTCCTGGTCATACCACTGTGTACAGCATTACCCCTATATTTCCCTTTTCGACCAAGAGGCCAGTTGGATGACCAGTCTGTACTACTTTCACCCCTTTCCTTCCTGTTTGTACCATGTCCGATGTACATACTAAATTCCCCCACCCCCACTTTATTTCTTGTTTGAACCAAGTACTCCCTCCGTCTGGAATTACTTGTCATCAAAATGGATGTGTCTAGAACTAAAATACATCTAGATACATCCATTTCAATGACAAGTATTTTCGGACGGAGGGAGTACAAGATTCGACTCCATGAAGTAGATTTACCTCTAACAATAGAAGAAAAAAAATGTGACGTTGGACCATCTGATCGAGAGGGGCTGAGAGGTAGAAAATGATGCACATGCAGCGACGTAGCAAGCTGGGGAAGTATAGCTAAGGCGGTTTCGAATGAAGATATACCTGAAGGTCGTCGGGATGTGGACAGGTGGGCGGCGGGAGGCCGGATCCGCCCACAGGCAACGACGAAGGGATCGGAGGACATGCCGCGCCGGCGCTCGGCCAGAGATAACGGTGCGGCCGGCAGTGGGTCTCCTCCCTCATTGTCGATGATGGCCTAAACGCTGCCCCTCCTCCTGTTCACCGGCGGAGGGGGATACGTCCGGATCTGTAACCAGCGGTGAGGATAGAAAGCCAGTTTTTTTTGAAGGGAGAAAGACAATGTTACTACCCCTATCTTGTTTAAATCTGGAGAGGATGAGAGTGTGTGAATAGAGCAACCCTAGCAAGCAAGCGTGGAGGCTCCGGCCTATATATACGTAGTGAGCAACCCTAGCAAGCAAGCAACCCCTATCTTCGTCAACTCGTACAAGACCGAGAAATTTCATTACTACAGCGCCCTCTCCCTCGCGGACTGAGCTCTGGTGCCTTAACTGCACCTGCCTTTGGCTGCATGACAGGAGGGCCAACCACCTATTGGGCCCACCTGTCATGGACGCAAAGGCAGGAGCAGTAAGTTGAAGCTTTCGCTATCCCTCCCGCACGAGGTGGACGGACATGCAGCAGTGCATTCAATATTGTAGAAGTAGGAGTAATCATTATTGTTCGTCTTCTCGAAGAGGCAAAGAGCCAAGCGCAACCCGAACGTGGCAGTTGCGAATGCTCGCGTGGTGCGGTTCCTTGGAGTACTAGCCAGGCTCTTGCATGAGACAAAATTGCTATTGTTTAACAATTAAACTCCATTATCCATTGGTTGATACTCATTATGCATAGGTCCACGTGCTTAGCACCGTTTCCTCCTAGGGTCACCAATGTTTACTTGCTAATTAATAGCATTGCATGCAATGAACTAGCCATTGCAAGTCATTAAAAGCATGCACACCTCTCATCTCTTATTGGTTGATATGTCAAGAAACAAGAAACAAGGTAGAAGTTAATGCACCACGCCTAAGTGTTTTGGGACTATTTGGTTTTCATAAGGCTGGTCATAGTGGGGAGTAACTTAGACTAGTGTCATGCATATGACACTAGCCTAAATTACTACCTTCATAATGCAAAGTAACATAATAGTAATATTTTAGATGGCTTCATTTATTAGCTTGTAGACTCATCTTATCTTGAAAAGCGCTATGTTACAGTAACATATTATGTTACCACCTCTCATTAATTACTTGCCACATAAGCAAAAAATTCTTGGAGTGCGCTATGTTACTAGCTAAGGCTGCCTGTAATGGGAGTATCATAGGTAGTATCATGCATGCCAACTAAGCAATTTTGATGAAGTGGCATAGAATTAAATGAAGAAAGAGAGTCTTGAGTATCATATTATGATACCGTATCATATTAAATGATGTGCTACTTTGTGTCATGCATGGCAATAAATGTAGTCATCTATGATACCAACATATGATACTATGCATTAGGGACGTAGTATCATAGACTAGTATCATATGCATGATACTAGTATATGATACTCCCCATTACAAGCAGCCTAAGTTACTCCCACTATGGGTAGCCTAAGATGACTTAAACACCTAGACGGAGGGAATAGTATAGCCCTGTAAACCAGAAAGGAGTATTTGCCTTTCTAGAGATTTCAACAAGTGACTAGACTACACCGTGTGCAGTACTCCCTCCCTTTCGGTTTATAGGGCTCAAATCTCAAATCTCATGAACCAAGGCATTTTGCGATTGGAGGAATGTATCTTGTACTTTACAAAACTACCCTAATTAAACTCATGCATTAATTACGTAGTTCTCTCGTTTTCCTCTCCGCCTTGGTCGCGGTGCACAATATTGAGCACTCCTATATGACTAGCCGCTCTATCTACATGCGGGACATTTCAAAGCATCCGGGCCCGCGTGCCATCCACCAAATTACAGCGAGGTGCTACAGTCGAGACTCACCTGTAACCCCGGTGTGGCCATCATGACCCGTCATGTCACAAAACCCACACCTTTACCAGCAGTGGTAAGGTGGCCTCCAAGCTGGACTGGACGAAGCAACCATCATTTCACTGGAACGCTCGTTCAAGCCCTTTCTTGAAGAAAACCTCACTCCAGGCTACTCATTCTGCCATTTTTCTTCTGTACCGACGAAGGAAAGGTGGACGAATCAATTATGCTGCTATATTTTCATTCCAAGAATCTTATTTTTGCGAAGCACCAACCGATTCTCACATCCTATTCTTTTCCTGTTTTCATTGCGATTGTGGTTTCCTTTCTATTGCTTTTTGTTTGTCAGTTCATTGATGGATCCTGGAGCACTAGGCAAAGAGTTGCCGGCGGACAACCCACTGGAGACAGCGATCTCCAGGAAGCGAGCACCGACCAACGAGTTGACCATGTTGGCGGGCCAACCCATGGAGACGAAGAACTCCAAGAAACAAGCATTGGCCAAAGAGTTGAGGACGTTGGCGGATGAACTCCTCAAAGGAAGTTGGAAGAACGACAAGGGCCCCACCGTGCCTACCCCAGGAACTCTGATTGCCACCTATGTGAGGCTCAAGACCGAGTTTGAGGAGATATCACCGTTGAGAAGCAGTATTCCCCTGGCAAGGTGATGGCCCCCATCGAGGACGAGGAGATGGCCCCCGGAGGGATGAGATCCCCGGGTGAGCTGCACAAGGTAAAAAATAATAGCTTATTACCATAGTTGGGTTTTTTTGATAATTTGCAATGTGCTTGCTAATATGTTAGGGTTGTGCAGGTGCCGGTGGACGTCCTTGATGATTCCGATGTCGTGGCCCGTCCTGTTGGCATCGCCCCGGAGATTGATTCCGATGCCGTTGTCCATCTTGTGGACATCGCCCCAGAGATCGATTCTGATGTCGCGGTCAGTCCTGCGGACATCGCCCCAGAAATCGATTCCCATGCCGCTGTCCGTGCTGTGGTCATTGCCCGAGAGATCGATGACAAGAAATAGTTGGTTGGGCTAATCCTTCAGGGTAGTTTGCATTGCCATGTGTTTAATTACCAGAACGATGCATGTTATCAAACCATCTTAGGGCTAGTGCACTGTCTTGTGTGGGCGGATCTTGCTACTTTTGTTTGATAGTGAATCATGTGATGAATCATGCGAACCCTCTCCGAGTTATGGAAACAGATGTATCCTCACCAGCTTTTGATGTAATATATGGCATGATTAGATGTAAGTTTGAACTGTTTATCATATCAGCAGGGCTTGTTTGATGATTCTTGGTGTTAGTAGGCTAGCTACTGTGCGAGCTATAGTACTTGCAAAACACTCACCGAAGAGAACATTGGGGCTGATGAGCTCGTGGTACGCTTATACTTATCCCTCGTCGATCGACCAATAGCCCTAGCTCCTAAAATTGTAGGCTTAGCGATCGATGACCTAGGCGGGCTAGTTTGGCCTAGTGGGTTTCAGTGATATGACGTGCAACACAAAATCATTGCAGTGCAGAGACGTACTCCCTCCGTTCCAAAATAGGTGACCTAGGCAGGCTAATTTGCCCTAGTGGGTTTCAGTGATATGACGTGGTACAGTGCCGTCCAGTCTTTGCGTGTGGTAGCAGTATTGCGGGTACAGTAAGTTTTCTTGAAGAAGCGGAATTCAACGAAGTCATGATGGTTCCTTCGTCCGAACAACTTACAGTGGGAAAGGTTGGGCCTGCGATACGACCGGGGTAGACCAGGATAATTTTGTGCATGGCAGGTGGACCAGGATGGTCGACGTCCCACATGTCGGCGGACGAAAGTATTCTTTCCGATATGGAGAACGAGCAACGAGTATTCATTGTTTATTTTCGATGAAATCTATTGTCTCCAGTATTACGACGGAGGAGTGTGAAACACGGCAGCCCAGTGAACTTGGCATGTGCACCACTCCCTCCTTCCTCATGTAATGCCCAGGTTACAGCTTTTTCTCACTTTCTCTCTATCTATTTCCTCTCAAATGTTTTTTACCTTTCCTTTTTAAGACACAATTGTTTTTATGCCTTTTTAGAATTATTTTTTTATACCTAGGAGCACGTGCAGAGACGGGATCTTGCAGAGCCCACTCCTTGACTTTGTCAATGCCTCTCTCTCCTCCACATAAGGAGTACTACTGTACTTGCTATGCATGCATGCGGCGGGCAACTGGCGTCTTGAGGGGCCAGGGCAGTGAGAGCGGGCTCCGGAAGCGGTCCGAACTCTAGCATAATTTTTGGTTTTACAGTATTTCTTTCTCCATTGACAGGTAGGCCCGCATAGATAGATAAAGAACACAAGCTGATGAGGTGCATGCGGACTGTTTGACTGGTCAACCAGACAAATATGGAGCTATACGCTGAGCCAGTGACCGTATAATCACCATATCTCGTATACAATGATCAAAGTGAGCTATCAAGACAAGTCCGATGACCGCCAATGCATTTTACTCGGTAATAAATGACCAGGATTGAAGGGGAATCCAAATTTGCTTCGTCTTCTGTCTTTGAGCTCTTGACAAACCAATGCACTATACGGTTGTCCGGCCACTCCACCCCAGAGCTCTCACCAAGCGTTGTTCATGCCACCGCGCTGCACACTAACCAGTAAGGCAGCGATGGCATCCCGCCGTGCTGAGTTCCTCGCCGTCCACGACCGCACACAAAATGGTAGGGAAGCGATGGCATCCCGCCGTGCCGAGTTCATCGCCGCTCGCGACCTCACAACTATGTGGGAGGAATTTGAAGATGCCAAGACCGAATGGGCGGTAGAGCAAGAGGCGGCCAAAGCCGCACAGAGGGAGCGGAAAAGTCAGAAAGCACTCAAGAAAAGAGAGGCCCGCCGCCGCAAGAAAGAAAAGGACGCACGCGCTGCTGCGGAGAGGTCGACGGAGATCCAAGAACGGTGGGGTGTCACCGACAAAGCCGGGAAGGAGAACGACGACGTCTGGCCAGCATGTGAGAAGTAGTAGTACTAGCAGTTAGTGTGTGTGTGTGTGTCTGAGTACGAGCATGTACCAATACTACTATTTACTACTGTAGTTTTTAGAGCAAATTACCAGTACATTAGCCTAGACTAAATGGAAAAATTCCTATCCTAAGCATCAAATGGCATGTCTTTCTCTATAGGAATTGAGATGCATGTCATCTCACTTCCTATGATTTTAATATTCCTATCCTATGAACGAAAGGAGGCCTCTGTTGGAGTAACTACTGTAGCTAGTAGTACTGCTGGTACAGTAGTTTTCTTCAAGAAGCGGAATTCAACGAAGTCATGATGGTTCCTTCGTCCAAGCAACTTCAAAGTGGGAAGTGGGCCTGTGATTTGATGGCTCATTAGTCATTGTTACTGCGGCGCGACAACCTGTGTGACTCCCTTGGAGTTCTGCGTGCATGGCAAGTGGACCAGGATGGTCGACGTCCCACATGTTGGCGAACGGAAGTATTCTTTCCGATATCGAGGAGCAAGGAAACCGCGTGGTATAGTATCATTGCTGATTGGTTCGCAAAAAATAGTATCACTACCGATTTATAATTATTTTTTGTTTCTGATGAATGCTAGCGTTTCAACTCTTATGACGAAGGGTGCCAAACATGGCACGTGCTGGATGTCCCACACGTCAGCGAAAGGAGTGGGACATGAACATCGTGGTAGAGCCCAGCGTAAAAAAACAGCGTGGTAGAGCGTCTCCACTTCTTCCACTTTTGGGTCGGAGACCACACGTAGTAGTACT